>NC_043749.1:35770614-35907896 GCF_902148845.1 Salarias fasciatus
CCAAGGGCAGACGGGGAGGTGAGAACGCAGCGAGGCCTCTCTTCCCACGTGGAGCACAGCCAGAACAGACTATTATTACCTCTTTGTGTTGCATGATCGCTGGATCCTGCACGTATATGCTGTACGGTTGTGTTAAAGTCCTTATTGAACTGGAGGCAGTGCATGAAGTGTAAGGGAAATGAAGATTTATAGAGTAAGGCAATTACTCTAAGCCTGGTGCAGCAGCCCTTATTTAGCTGAATGGCGAGCTCGCCTTGCTTGGAGGAGCACTAATTACTGAAGCTTATAGGAGGCTTACACTAATCTTGATTGAATTTCTGAGTGTGATGTGAGATCTGGCCGTCAAACTTTTCCCACTGACAAAAAACAGAAACTTTTAAAGCTGCTGTTTCCACCTACAGAGCGTGAAAACAAAGCTGGGAGTCGACAAGACGTTCACCTAACAAACCTGCTCTACACAACGACAGAAGGTCAGAACCAGAGGGAAGCATCAGGAACCAGAGGGAAGCATCAGGAACCAGAGGGAAGCATCAGGAACCAGAGGGAAGCATCAGGAACCAGAGGGAAGCATCAGGAACCCTCCACTCACAATGGTACTGTGTCTAAGGTCAGGAGCTGAATCCTTCCCAAAGTGGACTCTGATTTGATCACGGTGCACTGCTCCATGATGCTGGAGAAGGAGAGACCGGTCCATCCTCACTCCGTCCTGGCTTTATGCTGCTGCTATCTGTCTATTTTGGTTTTCATTCCTGGTGTTTAAAGCTGCTGTAGGCAGGATTTTGCTAGCCAATGCTAATTTTTCTGTGTTTTCTTTGGATTAAATGTCAGAGTATCCATTGATAATCCTTTAGGAGTGTAGCATAATTGCACTACCGTGAGGGTGCAGCGTTTCCATCTGTCTCTGTTCTGAGCTGAAAAGGAATCTCCACAGCTCCAGGTATCTTTGACCAATCAGAAGAGCCCCTGAGGCTCTAACCGTGATTGGTCGAGGGGCGTTCATCACACGTTCTTGTGGGAGGGGCTTAACTTGCGTAAGGGTGTGATGTCAGAGAAAACAGGACAGGATTGGCTGTGCTGGGTTTCAAATCGCCATCTTAGATGGGTCAAATCGCGGCAGAGATGCTGAATCCTGCCTACAGCACCTTTAAGACAGGTTCTGGTTCTGGTTCTGGTTCGGTTTAATGCACTCACAGTTTATCAAGGCTTCGTTCAGGATTGTGACATCCCAGCATGCAGTCTGTGTCTGCAGGCTGCAGGAGATCATTCATGAGCTCAATCTGAGGTAAAACAGAGACATCTCCCAGTTCCTGGTCCAGCTCTTTAAATAAACCCAGCACTGCTAAGTTGTTGCTAACAGGCTACAACATGATGCTACTGGATCCCACATGCGACATGTAGGAAGAACAACACAGCTGCAACTCCAGTAACCCTCACCCTTTGACCAACACAGCTACAACTCACTCGAACCCTCTGACTAGCATCTATAACGGCAGTGACCTGAACCCTCTGAGCAGTCCTTACTGAAGCTAAAACAGCAGCAGACGTCTACCAGGACTGTTCCACTGAGAAGCATTTAATGAAGGGGTTAAACAGGTAGGGCCACAGGAACCATACTCCGCTGCTGGAAAGACAAGCACCGTGCACGATAATAATCGCTCCAATATAAACAAAACCATGCAGCTAAACTCAGTGATCTTGATATCCGTGCACGGTTCTCCATCACTGCTGATGCGCCCCTGATGAATGAAGGTCAGAGGCAGAAGATGAGGAGAAATGTTTCTGCAGGTCGGCCACTCTTCAGTCTGTCTTCTCCTGCCGTTTCCTGTGAAGCAGCTCAGCATTCTGAATTCATCTCTTCTTTTTCCTCGGGATGTAAGCCAACATACTCCACTCTTTTATTGAGTATTTGTATTTTCTGCATATTAAACACTGCTGCTGCTCCAGAGGCTAAATATTGGCTGCCAGGTGTTTCAGACTCTCTGTGTTATTTATTCCTCACACTGTGGTGTGGAGCTCTGAAGGCCGGCAGGACCGAGGAACCAAACTGCAGTCAGTCAACGGTCCAACAGGAAGGTGATGAATGTCATGGTAATTAAATAAAGCAGCACCTGTTCCAGATTTGAGCTTCTCCTCCTTCCTGACGTCTGGGTTGCTTCAGTCTGGATCTGATGCGAACAGAGAATGCTGTGCAGGAATTAACAGGACAACCTAACAACTGTGAGAGTATTACTGAAAGCTTTAAGAGGTAATGAAGTCAGCCAGCAGAACAAGGCCGAGCCACTGAGACGTTTGATGAAGAGGACGAGGAAGTGGGAATAAATACTGACATCTGGCTTCAGACCAGGGACGGCTGGTATCAATGGGTAGCAGGGCTGAGCCCTCCCAGCACAGAAAGACAGCTAACACAAAAAAGATGAGAAAGTTATTTTTTAAATAACTTACAACAGATTATTTTAAGTTTAGATAAAACCAAAGGAAGCAGCAGCACCAATCAGTCAAAATGAAAAAGTAGAATCTCTCTAATGGGCTGGTTTCTTACAGCCCAGCAGATACATTCATTTGATTCTTGTCAGTGATTGACAGGTGTCATGTCCCGCCCCCCGTGGTCTACTGAGCATTTCAGGCTAGCTTCAGTTAGCCCACAGCCGCTGACTCTTGACCAACAGCAGAGAGTTAACGCAGCGGGGCTGCTGTTGGTGCCAGGGTTGGGAAGGAGGGAGAAAAACTTCAGCTATGGCGGCGTCAGCAGGAACCAGGTGGATGATTTGCTCTGATTGATGCTCTTTGCCACGCTGTCTATCCAGACGGACTTCATCCAAAAGTTACCCGACTTCAACGACATGGTGATTAACCTGTTTGCATCCCAGAAAGGCGTCGATGTGAGCTTCTTTTCAGATAAGGTCGGTCCATGTCGACCTGTTAAAGGACTGAGGAGCCTTGTTTTTCCTGAGTGAAGCGTGTCTGGCTACATGTCACCAAGCAGCTGTAACAAGACAGCTGCAGCAGGCTGTCTGTGGCCAGTCGTTGAAGTTGGGTTGGAACACGTCTGTGGTGTGTAAATGTAAGAGAGAGAGAGAGAGAGAGACCGCACTAAAAAAACATAGTGTACCTGTAATTGATGTAACGGTGTATCATAGGTGATGTTGCTTTTGCAGCTCTGTTCACTATTTAATCGCTATTATGTAAGCATTTGTTAGCCCTCCCAACAAATTTCACCACCAGCCGCCACTGCTCCAGACTGATGCTGCAGCGGACAGGAAGCACAGGAAGTCCTCACGATTTCCACAGGAAGTGTTTAGGTTGCAACAGAATCTGCATTTAAGTCACAAGAACGACCACAAAATGCTGAATTCATCAACCATCAGCAGGATTCTGAGATACACTGGGTTCCTGTCTACTTTGTGGACCATTTTATCAAGTATTCCTATGTAACTGGCGTTCTTTTGGATTTTTTTGGCATAAAATAGACATAAATTGCAAATGAAGGTGGAACAACAGTTTTATTTGAACAAACATCTATTATAAATGAGTCACTGCTGTCTTTCAGGTGCTTTAGGTTCCAGAGTGGAAAGATTTAAAACTGGTGCCTCGCCATAGATGTGTGGATGGCAAGATGCACACTTGCTCCAAAATAATGATGTCATCTCTGACCTTTAACCCCACGACCCTCCATGATGTCACTTAACACCAACAGCGGGAACTCCATGCTGCAGATGGAGCTGCAGCAGCTCTTCATGCTGTTTGCTTTCGTGAGGCGATATCTTCTGTCTGTTCATGTGCACGCTGAACGTGCACGCTCCCTATCTTCTTCTCTGGTTCTGGTGCATTTCTATAGCAGAGTTACAGCTCCACCTAAAGGCCTGAAGACTTCCTACATCGTTTTGAGCCGGTTTCACGGTGTGAACAGGACAGTTTAAGAATGACGGGAGGGAAACGATGGCTTTGGCTCAAGTGGGCAGGACCGCAACGGCTCCAGAGACACCATGACAAACACAATCCTCTCATTTTTTTAAAAACAGTTTTGGTCTCTAATGCTTGCTGAAGTGTAAAATAAATATGGGTAATTCTGATAAAGCAAACTAATTCAGCAATCCAAACTAGATAGCCAACGCTTTCATCAGTCAGACTCAACATGTGGCTAGGTGCAGCTCTTTCTCAACAAAATCAATAAATAAAAAGGTGGAAAAGTCAGCAGAAATGGTGTGTTATAAGTCACATCCATCTTTTGTGCTCCTGCATGAATCAACCAATCACACTTCATCCTGGGTCTCATCATCTGTTCCCTGGGCGAGAACAGGAGCAAACTCAGGCCCTGTCCACACGGAGCCAAAACGGTCTTATTTTACAAAACGAATTGCATAAAGACGGAGTCAGCAAAAAAAAAAAAAAAAAAATGCGTCCACATTAGTGAACTGAAACGCTGTAATACATATGCCAAGCCCACTGGCGGCGCCGCAGCGCAATAATAGTTGGGTAATGCGCACGTTATATTCACGTTGTATTGTAAACAAATGCAAAAGACGGCGACCTCCGGAGCCAAAGTTAAGGAAAGTTTGGTGTGGACGGACGACGAGGTACAATTACTGCGTCTGAAGCAGGTACTGTAGAGCGTCACTGTTGTGGTTCTGTCGGACTTCCGCGCATGTGTCCTGTTGTAGAAGCGGGGCGATGACGCAATCCTCTCAATAAATATATGCGGCAAAGGCAGAACAGCGGAGACGTCTCAGGCGGGTCTTCAGATTTTTCGGGCGGCCCACAATAGACCCCACCGGCCCGGAACACACCGGGAAACCTCTCGAACCTCCCGATGGCCACCTCGTCCCTGCTTTCATCCCCAGGTGGGCAGGTTCAGGTTCTGTCCACAGCTCCTCTCAGAATTCAGTCAGTTCACAGAATGGAGGAGGAGAACGACCAACAGCAGCCAACAACTGGTCTATAACTCAAACAAGCCGTGGACAGCAGTCCAAGGTGTTCATCCTTTCACATTAAATCCAACCTGGATGAAAACATCAGCATCATGCAGCACCAGCAAGCTGAAACTAATGTGGTTAATTAGATTTACTGCTCTTCATTATGACCATTAGCATTATTAGCATAAAGATTGAGTATATTTGAACATACGCGTAAACCCCTCCGGTATTTACCCATCAGCCACCTGGTGTATGTGTCGGTAACAGGGCGTTGTGTCATTTACATATATTGGAAGAGCACTTTCAGCGGCTCCCTCAGCGGCTCCCTGCAGGAACGACTCCTGAGAACTGCTTATTGTTTCCCCTGCAGTGAAGGGAAACGAGGCCCTCGCATGCAGCCTGCCATGCTTTCCAGCCTGATGCATGCTGGGACTGAGGGAAATGAGGCGGCTCTGCTGGCATTAGCATGAGCAGAGCCAGCCTCTCACAGGGAAGCAGTGAGGACAGAGTGTGTTGGACAGATTCCATCAGCAGCTGGTGAGAACACGGTTATTGTAATGATTAGCTGGTGGGTTTCTCGGGACGGAGCCTGCGGTGGGCCGGCAGACTGACGTGAATCCAGACCGTGGGAGCAGGCCTGCAGGAATCGAAGTGACACCGAGCTGATTGTGCCGCCGTCATTTCTCCCAGCTGTCCCCCCCAACTACAGTCTGATCTGAGGGAGACGCAGTGTTTCCAGCCCCGGCCCCTGGAGCTCCGGAATAAACCACCTCGCCGGGTCACGGCGTCTCAATGTGGACGGGTCTGAAAATCTCTGCTGACGTCTGGCTCGTCTGGGTCCTGGACCTGTTCTACTGCTCCTGCTGAGGTTTCTTCATCACAGCGGGTTCATATTGATCTCACGTTGAGTTCACTGAAACGCTGACTGACATCATGACCACGGTTCTGACAGATTCTCTGACTACATCTGACTTCAACAGCACCTCATCAACCAGGGTCACGGGTTCTGGACCCGGTCCAGATCCAGCTAACACTGAAGCACCTGGACAGGTGAGCAGGCCGTCGCACTCAGTCATGCTGCAGTCCTCAGTTCAGGCTGTGAGGGACTGCTGGGGGAAACTGGGGGACTCTGGGACATAGCTGAGGCAAAACATGCAAACTGCAGAGGAAAGCCCCCCGGGGTCTGAAACGGAGCTGACGGTGATGAGCTGCAGCATGAAACCAAACAGTCAGGGATGAGTGTTTTCCAACTGGGATTCGTTTCTCCATCAACGCCTCAGAACCTTCAGCAGCTTCCGCTGGGAGACACTGTCTCCACCACCTCAAAGTGCTCATGAGACCACACTCCAGGGTCCTTTCATTATTTTTCCTTCATTTGATGTGTCCTCAAATGTCTGTCCAGGACGTCGGAGAGCAGAGAGGAAACAGGAAGTGACCACCTTCTCTCTGGAATGCCGACTTGATTTTCTCTTGTTCCTATTATTTTTTAAAATCCTCATTCTGTTGGCTTGTTGTGTGGCAGACTTTAGCTCCGACACTTGAGCAGACGAAGTTAGTCTGTCCACAGTTCTGAAGGACACTGTCCACCTCGAACAGTGGCTGGGACCAGCAGAGAAGTGGACCCAGCAGCCTCAGTGCTGTGTTCAACACATGGATGGCGTTCCCACACCAAGATCTGAATGAAAACAGACTGACAGAGAAGCAAGCACACAGTCAGTCACACCCTGCAGGAGGAGAACCACTGGAGAATCAGAAAACTGTCCCAGACTCCAACGATCTCAATCTGGAGAGAGGCTGAGCAGAGACCGGTCTGCTCACACCTGGACCCCACCGTGTCGGTCATAGCTTCACCTCATCTCCATCCAGTCTCTGTGGAGGTTTTCACTGGTAGGTTCAGTTTTCTCTTTGGATATAAATTGTGGAATTTTTGGTGAATCAGAGCCAAAGATGAGGAGTCAAGGTGTTGACGCTGCACAAGGAGGATTTATTGAGGATTGCAGAGGAAGCACACACAAATCAGCTGATTGAGAGCAAGGCTGTTGCTCCGAGGAGAATCCAGCCCGACTCTGGCAGGACTTCTGGCCATGCCAGGTCCTACAGCCAGATCTCCCAGACGAGCAGACGTCGTTTCTCAGGGGAACAGTTCCTAGACCAAGTGACTTCAGACAAAACAGAGCGTCCTTCACACTGTGTTTCTGAGAACTTGAAAACAAATCATTATTCCACATCATAAATCTCTTGAAAATCTGTCCTGACTCTGAGCCATCTCACAAATCTCCAAATCATTTCTTTCAAAATTCTCCTGAGTCTGAGAGATCAGAGCTGAGAACCACAGAGACCCGCTGGACGTTCTGCTGCCCAAGGGAGAACCGAGACAGGACCTGAGCAGGGGACAGCTGAAGTGGGACTGAACCTCACTGTGTCTGTGGACCAGAGGACCAGGGGAGCAGGGGACCAGAGAACTGGGCGACCAGAGGACCAGACGACCAGGGGACAAGAGGACCAAAGGACTGGGAGACCAGAGGACCAGGGGACCAGGAGACCAGAGGACCAGGGGACCAGGAGACCAGAGGAACAAAGGACTGGGAGACCAGAGGACCAGGGGACCAGGAGACCAGAGGACCAGGGGACCAGGAGACCAGAGGAACAAAGGACTGGGAGACCAGAGGACCAGGGGACCAGGAGACCAGAGGACCAGGACACCAAAGGACCAAACAGTTATTTTCAATGAAACTAACTTTTCTAGATGTTCCAGTGATAAAAGCTGAAACCATGGCTGAGGAAAGACACTTGATGAACCCAGCTGTCCAGAGGTTCCTCCTGAAGAGGGTGTCCCGGTACCAGCTGTCCAGAGGTTCCTCCTGAACAGGGTGTCCCGGTACCAGCTGTCCCGCCCTCCAGCACAGCTGTGTTGCCCTGGCTCCTCAGTATCTGGTCTGTCTCTTTGTTAACCAGCCTCAGAATCACTCGGCCCTGAGCTGGATTCAGATTCACTTTGAAACAATGAAGCACAAACCCCTGAGGAGCACAAAACACTTGGAGGTATCTCCAAAAATTGAAAATAAAAATCTGCATCACAACTTATTAGCCTTTTTATTCCACTTCAGTTACAGAGTACTTTGCTGAGCTGAACTATGTAACAGTCGTCTCGTCCCATAGTGTTTATCCTTTACAGGAGAACAGGGGATGACTGCAGTCAAAACGCTGAACTTCACTGGTTTTGCTCTTTATTGCTTTAAATGACCTCTGTGGATATTTCCTCCTTTAACACCAGCATCCTGAAACATCCTCCTTTCTTCAGATGCCATCCAACACTGAGAAGAAGCTGCAGGCTGCACAGTGCGACAGTGGTTAGCACTCTCCCCTCACAGTGAGAAGGTCATGGGTCCAGGTGGGCCTCTTCTCTGCAGTCCAGTCGGACCTGTCCTCATCTGTCCCGGTCTATCCTGTCTTCACCTGTCCAAGTTTATCCTGTCCTCATCTGTCCAGGTCTATCCTGTCCTCACCTGTCCAGGTCTATCCTGTCCTCATCTGTCCAGGTCTATCCTGTCCTCATCTGTCCAGGTCTATCCTGTCGCTTGTTTCCTTTCTGCTGAAAGTTATCCTCAGTTCGTACTTTAAATGTTTGACAGCAAACTGTGGCAAATGTGAAATAACTACACAAGCCCAACAGCTACAATAAAATGTGGCATAAAACTAGTATTGCATTCCAAGACATCCACTCAAACCAACAAACCACGACGGATCCGTCACTTCCAGCTTGCAGTTCCAGTACATCCCACATGGGGGTATGGTGAGCTCATTTTTATTTGGAGAGGAAATGATCGGATTGGATGAACTGACTCTTCTGATCACCTCCTATTTCAGATGAAGAGAGAATCCGATCACATCTTCACAGCTGGAGGCGGTGTTCCAGGAGAACTAGGCGAGTAGATACTAAACTCTAAGACCAATGGGTGAACGTAGCTTCTGATGCTAGTCATAATGAGCTGTGCACTCATTAGCAGGTCCTAGCGTTCACAGCAACGAGCTCACTGTCTCTGTTTCATCATTATCTGCAGCACAGAATCCTCAGCATGAAGTCAATCTCCTGGCATGGTGATCTACTGAACACAGATGGAATCAAGCCCAACAGGACGACAAACATGGAAAGAGTTCAAATTTCACTGTAGTGATAATTCATCACAATATCTTGATCCAAGTGCTCTTGCTAAACTACTGCAAATGTCACATTTCAAACATGAATATCGATGCATGAAATCTATAGTTATAGTTTTTAACCTAGAAATACTGGCTGGTGTGTTTTCTAAATTAAAAAAAGACAATGAAAACAAACACTTTCCCACCTTTGATTTGCAAAACACTCCAGTGGAGCCAAACACTGGTGAACAACAGGAATGTGTGTGTGTGTGTGTGTGTGTGTGTGTGTGTGTGTGTGTGTGTGTGTGTGTGTGTGTGTGTGTGTGTGTGTGTGTGTCTGAATCCACTCTGGGCTGCAGGAGGAGTCTGCTTTGGTAAAATGCTGCTGGTGTTCTCTGGTTGGAGGAGACGGTGCAGAGGATCCAATCAGACGACGTCGCTCGAACCTCTGTGTCCTGTGTCCCGAGGGACAAATCACAATCAGATATCATCTATGTTAGATAAATCTGCAGCAGTCTCAGACGGGATCGAAAGAACTGGCTCGCAATTAGCGGGAGGCGGCCGGGAGACGGAGGCGCCGCGCAAATACTGAGGGTGGAAGAAGTGGTGTGGACAGCCGTCACCCACCCAGACAGCGCCTGGCCTTAATAAGCACGGCAATGAACTCCGCCGCCGCCGTGTCCATTTACATTTTCAGTCTCGTTAAATACTCTGCTAAATTAAAAAAGATGTGCTCGTGCAAAAAAAAAAAAAAAACTCCGATGTTAATTTGCGAGCCGGCGTGAGCAGCGCTGCCCCGCAGCCAGAGCGGCGGGTGGAGGGGGAGGGGCCAACAAAGAGCAGAAAATCAGCATTTCCTCACAGCTGAAAGATTAATCCGTTGGCTCAGATTCCTCTACTTTAAATGTTTTCTTCTTAATTTTTCCTTCGACAGAGTAAACTTAGGAAAGTGCAAAAAATGAAGAAGCTTTCATTTTAAAGGCCTCAGGGCTTTAAGTCTCTGATGCAATGGAATTAGCATTGTTTGTGTGTGTGTGTGTGTGTGTGTGTGTGTGTGTGTGTGTGTGTTCAGGCTGGGTAAAATGAAATCCGGAGTCGACCCACAGGGCAACACGACTGAACAAATACAATAATTCAATTTACTCTTCAATTCCATTCCCATTCAGGCTTCCCTGCTTTAATTAAAGCGTTGTACACGGCCAGCGCACGCAAATATCATCAAATACACTCCATCGGTTACACCTGATGAACCGAAGCAGGGATTTGATGTTCAGCTTCTTTCCCCTCGTATTCACTGTCTCCAGCTCATCTAAACTGCGAGTGTGAAATGACGTTCAGAGCAAGACGAGGTTAACAAAGTGAAACGAATTAACACGTTTCAAAAAGACGCAGCACCACGCTCACTTCGTCGATATTAGTCATACATGTTTCAGTGGCAGGCATCATTTTGTGCATTACCCAGGATTCCTGGATGTTGGGTCACCGCAGGTGGACTCCTGCTCTCAGTGGAGTTTGGTGGTGTGTTACGCAGCCGGATGGAGGCGCCTGCACACACACACAGGTGTGTTGTCTTCAGAGTGGATATTGAGCGGGGGGTCATGACAGGTATCGACGAGGACGCTCAAGGACGGAGACGGACCGAGGCGTCAGACGTACGGCGTCCACCTGGACAGGTGTCCAGTCTGTCACAGGACCAACAGATAGAGACAGAACCGTGCGCTCTCACAGTCACACCTGCAGCTATTGAGGGTCCCAATGAACCTCACGTGCCTGTTTTTGGACTGTGGGAGGAAGCTGGAGAACCCAGAGGGAACCCACGCACACATGTGGAGAACATGCAAACTCCACAGAGAACCCAGGACATTCTCACTGTGAGGCAAGAGTGCCGATCACTGTTCCACCATGCAGCCATCATTTTTCTGGTAAATTGTCGAAATGTCTTGCTACAGCTGTTTAATCCACCATGAAATAGATGACTGTGTTTCTAACCGAACACTGGAACAACCTTCCAAAAGTACCAGCAGCATTGTTAAAAAGAAAAACAACTAAAAAAAAGTTTTGCTGGAAAAAGGAAATAATCCAGTAAAGTGAAATCACATCGCTGTGAGATTCCTCAGCCCTGCTTTCTGCACACAGATTCACTGATTCACACGGAAGTTCACTTTCATTTCTGGCTGCTTCAGCCCATCATGTAACCTGTGCACAGGCGCGCGTGTGTGTGTGTGTGTGTGTGTGCATGCTCATCATGTGTTTCCAGACAGATGGTCCCGGTAGAAGACGGGCAGCTCGAGCCGGCTTGTTGTGCCTACAACAACAAATGCATCATTTCTATGCAAAGCGGCCGCATCCCTCCATCTATCAGCGGCAAAGGCCTCGACACCTGTTGTGAATATGCATGAGTTTATGGCAATTAAAAGCAGGAGAGCGGTGGGAGGAGAGACGACGATAGCTCAGGCAGGAAGAGCTACGGGCCATTCAGCACTATGGAGATGTAATTCCTCTCCTCCACACCACTTCACACAGCTACTTTATTGGTTTTGTAATTGAACTCTTCTTTTTTCTGCCCTCAGTCCCTCCAGTCCAGCTCCCACTCTGCAGCTTCATTCTGCCGGTGCTGCATCTCTGTGCTCGCATTAATCTGCTGCGCGGCTCGTCCGGACGGGGAGCTGCGTCCTCAGCCGGACAGCTCCGGGCTCACTCAGAGGACGCCTTCCGGACGCGCTGCAGATCCCCTGGCAGCCCGTCTGATTGTCCTCCAACTGCTGGACTCTGAGACCGCCTCGACTGGCTGGTCGGTTTTGTTTCAGCTGAATCCAACAAGACGGCAAAGTGAAAATCATCCTCATGATGAGAACATGAAGGAGAGCCAGAGTCACACGTTCACATGTTCATAGAGTGTAGCGCTGCGGTGCAGGGGAGAAGGTGGAGGCGAGAGGCTGTGTGAACGGAGCTGCAGATAAACAGGGTGGAGGTCAAGTCACACTGGAACACAGAGCATCTTCTCCACCGCAGAGGCCATGCTGGAGCTCCCCCTCATCAGCTGTGCTGTGATGACAGTGTGTGTGTGTGTGTGTGTGTGTGTCTCAGCTCGCCCAGACTCATGATATCCACTGACACACTGCAGTGGAGCCTCAGCGCAGCACAAAGTCATTAGTTACACTTTTAAACCTCGACTAATCCTCACTGACGATACGCTGCCTGCTGCCCCAAAACCACCACCGGCTGAACAGAGAGAGAGAGAGAGAGAGTGTGTGTGTGTGTGTGTGTGTGTGTGTGTGTGTGTGTGTGTGTGTGTATAAACTGTGATAAGTGTGAGTATTCTTTGATAATAAAAAAAGGGGAGTTTGGGTGGAGGTGGGGATTAAAGGCGAGGGGTGGAGCTCTGAAGGATCCTTGTATTCTGGTCGTCCAGACTACAGGGGCTTTGAAACATGTTGGGAGAGATTTTAGCTTCAGCTTCAGCTTCAGCGAACAGTGTTGAGCTGAACTGTAAGACTGTTTTGCCAAATGATCTTAGAGTTTGAAAATTTAATTTATGTTTCAAGAAATGAGACAGTCTGTCTTTACTTAATATTTGAGGGAGGACTGACATATCAGACGTCATGAAGACAGACGTCAGTTTTCCCTTCAGCAGAAGCAAATAGAATTTTCATGTGAAGACTGTGGATGTATTTCCAGTGGAGCTCAGCCTCTGTCCTCCCTGCAGCATTCAGCTGGAGACCAGTTGGCCATAAATATTCCAGGTTTTGTGTCCTGCACATTCAACAGGGTCTCTTCAGGCCTGTTCATGCAGCTGGAGCGAACATCTCAAGGATACGGCCAGCTGGAGAGAATGATGCATGACAGCGGCTCAGCTTTTGTCCACAACTTCTTCGGAATTCTCTCCAAATAGACTTGTTTACAAAACTGCTGGCAGCGGCCCGGATGCTCAGCGCCGCCGACAACCAGCCGTCATCACTCAGCCAGGGCAACGCCTGCGTGCATGCGTGCATGCGTGTGTGTGTGTGTGTGTGTGTGTGCGTTGTGTGACAGGTGAGCTGGTGTCTCCTCTGCAGAGGACAGGAAGCGAGGGGGGACACCCTGAGCGTGTGGACATGTCTCCAGGCTCATGCCTTGTCTTTACCCGTCCGTTCATGCCTGTTTGCTCTGCTCAGCCGCCATGGCGGCGCCTGCGTCAGCCTCACTGCCGTCCATTTCGCCGCCTCTCACTTTTTTTCGTTTTGTGCCATCACACGTTGGGCTGAATGACACATTTGGAAGGGACTCTCAAACGTACATTAGGATGGAGAGAGGAGGAAAATGACCCGGTAGGTGAGTTTTTATGCATTACAGGTCATTATACGAGCAGCCTGAGAGCCACTCAGCCACCATTAACCAAGATGGGGGACCAACGGGACCACTTCCTGCCAGGAAGTAATGGGAGAAATGTGGAGTGCATGTTTAGGCCTGATGGTTTCAGATGTTCCATGTCTGGAAATTACTCCAAGGCCACACTCTGGACTGGAGCACCGGATCCATTTATAATGCACTGCCCAGAAGTCATTTATAGCAATGTGCTCGTCTGCCGCCTTAAGTGGAATTGACTTACATAATGTGCTATAATGCAGCATCAGGGTCGCTGCATATGGAGAGCTGTCTGCATCCACTGAAACTCCACGTAGGCGTCCGCACAACGCAGCCACAGCAGCTCAGGGTCTGACTGAATCATAATCAGACGACACCAGTGAAAGCCGGGAATCAAACACATCAGCTGCAGAGGCATTTAGCGGTCCAGACACTTCTATCACCATAAACACGCTTCAGACCACAACATTTCAAGTGTCAAGTGCATGTTTGAATGAAACCGTTTGAGAGGATGAAAGGAGAGTGAGGATCCTCCTCCACTGTCTTTTCCTCTTTAACTCACACAGCATCAGTATAACAAGGCACTACGCCCGGCCGAGACGCTGAGAACAATGCAGTCCCTGTGGACGCATCTGAAGACAGCTCCGAGACAAACGCCAGACTCAGACACACTCAGGCCTCATCCTGAAATCTGCTGCACAGAACAGAAGTCTGGAGCTCCTGGACGTCCAGGCCCACATCTGGGGCGACAGTCGCTCAGTTGGTAGAGCGGGTCGTCTCATAAGGTTGGCGGTTCGATCCCCGCTCCCGCAGGCATAAAACTGTCGTTGTGTCCTTGGGCAAGACACTTCACCCACCTTGCCTAAGTATGAATGTAGTGTGAGAGTGAATGGTTGGTGGTGGGAGGGGCCGATGGCGCAGACTGGCAGCCTCGCTTCCGTCAGTCTGCCCCCCCCAGGGCAGCTGTGGCTACAGCAGCAGTTCACCACCGCCCAGTACGGAGTGAATGGGTGAATGTGATATTGCAGTGTGAAGCGCTTTGGGCTCTGTCAGTGCAGCGTGAAAAGTGTAGTCCATTTACCATCTGACACGAGAACAGATCTTCGTTACCTGGAGAGGTGAAGACTTCGTCCTCAGTCTGCCAGACTGAAAACACTCCAGAGGTTCATTACAGATCAACTTCAGCAACTCCAGCCTCCACAGAGACGCCACGAGATTCACCCAAACAGAGCAGGTTGCGCTCAAGACAGACGCTTCACCACCAACTGGATACAGCACGGCCGTGAAGCAGGGAGGAAAACCACCAGGTCCGTTGTGTCAGGAGTTTACATGTTATCCCTGTGGAAGGCAGGGTTTTCTTCAGGTACGTGCTGTGAACATCCACCGTGCTCCAGGAAACGGTCTGAAGAGCTGTCCTCTGTGATGAACTGTCCTCCAACCTCCAACCTCCAACCGGAACAGCAGGAAGTCTCCTCTGAGTCTGGGTCTACAGGAAGTCTCCTCTGAGTCTGGGTCTACAGGAAGTCTCCTCTGAGTCTGGGTCTACAGGAAGTCTCCTCTGGGTCTGGGTCTACAGGAAGTCTCCTCTGGGTCGGTCTGGGTCTACAGGAAGTCTCCTCTGGGTCTGGGTCTACAGGAAGTCTCCTCTGGGTCTGGGTCTACAGGAAGTCTCCTCTGAGTCTGGTTCTACAGGAAGTCTCCTCTGGGTGTGGGTCTACAGGAAGTCTCCTCTGGGTCTGGGTCTACAGGAAGTCTCCTCTGAGTCTGGGTCTACAGGAAGTCTCCTCTGGGTCGGTCTGGGTCTACAGGAAGTCTCCTCTGGGTCTGGGTCTACAGGAAGTCTCCTCTGGGTCTGGGTCTACAGGAAGTCTCCTCTGGGTCTGGGTCTACAGGAAGTCTCCTCTGGGTCTGGGTCTACAGGAAGTCTCCTCTGAGTCTGGGTCTACAGGAAGTCTCCTCTGGGTCTGGGTCTACAGGAAGTCTCCTCTGAGTCTGGGTCTACATGAAGTCTCCTCTGGGTCTGGGTCTACAGGAAGTCTCCTCTGGGTCTGGGTCTACAGGAAGTCTCCTCTGGGTCTGGGTCTACAGAAGGTCAAGGTAACAAGATGGGCTCACAGAGGAGCACAGAGAAAACTAACATGAAGAGTGTTTCAAGAAAAACAGCAATGCTTCTTCTAACCCGTCTTTGTGATATTGACATAACGTTCACGTGCGCTTTAAGGTCCAACTGCCCAGAAATCAATAGACCTTCTATCTGCTGTGCTGCATTGAAACAATGCTCCTTCTTCTTCTGTTGCTGCTCCTCGCCATCAAACGCCAACCTTAGAAATCTGTATTCTGGTGCTTTGAGACTGAGTCCATTCAGTAACGATAATCCTCTCATCTGAGGTTGAATAATGGCTCTTCTGGAATATGCAGCTTTGAAAAACCGACTGGCCCAATGAAACTTTAAACATTCACATTATCTTTTGGGTTCAAAGCAGGAAGCTATTTCAGTTTTGTGTTTTCAGGAAACATATTGCCAAACTATAGCGATGAGCACAGAGTGAACCTGAGGTCACGTGATCAATAGCAACCCATCATGACGTTATCATCACATGAATACTGATGTTGTGGGACTGGAGTCTTCAGGAGCAGCTGCCAGACTGGTTTCAAGTCCAAACATGCATAAAGCAGTAATTTCCTGGAAACAGAATAAAGGCCGGTGCTGTCTGACTTGCACCTCAGCCTCCTCTCGGTTCCTCCGTCCAGTGTTGTACCAAACAGGACAAAACAAGGCAGACAGAACAGAATGAGTCCATGTTGACTCCACACAAACGCAGTAAAATGAGCTGAGAAAGAGTGAGGCTTTTGAAAAACTGTTACTGTACAGCGAAGAGTCCCGGCTGACATGAGCGTGACAGTGAAGGCATCGCGGCGAGTCCTCAGGTTCTAATCATGATCGCTCACTGAAGCAGTGTGAGCTTTACTGGATTTACATGGCCTCGCAGGAGCTGAACACTAATGCCTCCTCAGCAGAGTGGACTTAAAGAGCTCCGCTGCTCCGAAACAAACACTTCCTGGTCCAGATACCTTCTGCATGGGACACAATCTAGACACCGAGACTCCACTTAAACCCTGATCTGTGGTAGTGGTACCTGATCTTAACTAACATTCAGTGCCTTTAGTGCTAAAATCTAATTAAAAAAGTCCCCAGCCCAGACTCCGAGGACCCAGTCCAGACTCAAAAGGTCCAGGCTCAGCTCCGGTTTGAGGCTGGACAGAACAGGAGGAGAGCCTGGGCCTTCATGATCACATGTGGAACTCTCTGTGTTTGTGTGCTGGGATTTGATGTGTGTGTCACATGTGTGTGTTGTGGCGAGACTTCCTGCTGGGTTCCTCTCTGTGACCTTCCTTCCTTTCACCAGTCCCAGAAATGTGTCCACAGACCAGAGTTTTTTTGCCCTCAGTGTTGACTGGCAGACTGAGACTTTCGACCCTTCGGTCTTCATATCATGAAAGCTTGGAGGGAAAAGTTGTTGGTGAAGAAGAAGATCAAGATCCCCATCATCCACAGGAAGGGTCTGTCAACAGTCTGAATACTGGGAAACTGACCGCAAATTTGGACCAACGAACAGAATAAATTTTCCTCTGAATAGCAGAGACACTGTGTTCCTGATTCAATAAAACGGATTACAGTCAGGACAGTTTTTTCACGATCTGTTTGAAACGAGTAGCTTAGCTACGAGCGCGCAGCGCGAGCGGCTGTCTGGTCATGTGACCAGATCATGTGACCAGATCATGTGACCAGACGGCGTTTGATTAAACCAGTCGCCTGCATTATAATTATGACTGCGCAAATCGTCACGCCGCAGCCGGCGTCGTGATTAAAAAAAAGAGGCTTTTGGCCGAGTTGGTAAGCAGCTTACAGTCAAGTCGGCACCGACCAACTCGGCCACTTGAGAGTAGGGATGGGAATCGAGAACCGATTCTTTTGTAGAACCGGTTCCTCATGTCTCGATTCCAAGGAATCGTTTGTCTGTCTCCTTAACGATTCCGCTATCGATTCCACTGTGTGCTGACGACGTATCATGCGCGGAGCGTATGGACTCGCACAGCGCAGCTGCGGTCCGCTCTGGCGCCGCTACAGAGCCGTGGACCGGAAACTTTCAGCAAGGATCCTGTTTCCTCACTCCGGAGCCGCCGCTTCAATCTAAACAGAAACAAGTCGGTGCCAGATGGAAACTAGTTACGTGTTCCAAAATCTGTGATTTCAAAATAAAATCTGTGTCGCGTTGTTGCCTTCACATTGTTTTTTGTAATTCTTCTAGTAGAATATATAACAAACAACGCCGCCTAATCATTACATGCATTAGAAGAATGACCGATGTTGTTCTTACTCATTGTAGGAAAGTCAAAGACACCAAAATTGCACAAAACAAAGTTCCATGACCGGAGCGGCTGTGTTGCCAGATTAGGCAGGTTTCTGCACAATCGAGCTTCTTTTGAACCCGACGTGGGTTGATGGAATGGCAATGTGTTTGTGACGTGTTTTTTTTTTTTAAATGCAAATCCGGTTTTTACAGTTTTAACATGCATTCTCTACAGAGACGGAGGTCTGGACTGCTTTCTATTGTTGGGCAGTTTTAATATTATATCTGGGGCAGATGTGGCAACCTCCATCAGCTGACAGCAGACACACCCTGTGTGAGTGACAGAGCTGCAGAGCTGGACCAGACAGGGGCATCCAGGGTGAGGCCGGTGTAGTTTGGTTCTGAGCTTTCCAGCCTGGCGTCAGGAAGAAGCTCCAGAGTTCGGCTGTTTTTCACACCAAAAGATGAAACTGGGGCTACTGCAGCTGCAAAGTTTTCATGACATGGATATTTTTTTCTTCTGTTCAGGATGAACATATTAAAGAGTTAATGCAAACACCCCATTTGTATTGTTTCATTTCTCACTCAATGAGAATCGATAAGAGAATCGATAAGGAATCGTATTGATAAGCAGTATTGATAATGGAATCGGAATCGCTAAATTCTTAACAATTCCCATCCCTACTTGAGAGCCCCCCCGCGAGGTCAACTTGGCTTTGATGCCGACTTGACTGTATCCCGGGGGCGGTGCCGAGTTGGCCAGGGCCGACTTGGATTGGTGCCGACCGGACTGTAATCCCAATAAAACCCCTGAGAGGAAACCAAACATGCAGCGTCAGTGACGAAGGGAAGCACAGACGTGTTGGTCTGCTGTAGCCGAAACATGACTCACTCGTCATCCTGTCGCTGTTCTCTCTATTTATCTGTCTGCTCGTCCCAGCAGAGCCACAGCCAGAGGACGGAAGACGGATCGCGTGGCCGGCTCTGCTCCAGCATTCTGCATTCCCTACCTCACTTCGGCCAAAAGACCGATTGTGGTCTGCCAGCAACACCTGCTGAAGGTATCCAGGAGACACGCAGAAAGAAAAGGTCTTCAGTCCGTCCAGGAGTCGTTTTCTCGCTTCCAGGCAGCACCGACACCGCTCTGACCAGAAAACCCTGGTCTCCCCTGGAAACCAGTCCTCACCTGTCCCGGTCCGCTCCGCCGGGACCGGCTCTACAGCCCCGTCCTCACCTGTCCCGGTCCCGGTCCTGGTCCCGGTGCCCCCTAGTGGTCGCATGGAGCGGCGGGCAGCTGAGCCGGGCCACAGGAGCTGACTGGAGGTGCAGGTCGATAGTGTGTGTCTGCTCCACCGTCCATCAAACACATTGCTATTTTAAAGGGGCTGTATCATGCAAAATTCACTTTTTGTATGTTTTAACCTTGTTATATAGTTATGTACTCACCTAAAACACCCCAAAGCGTTTTTTACCTTCGTGCCTGTGTGTTTGAGCTTTCCTGGTGTTCCTGCTGCTCAGAGAGGCAGCCCCTCCCACACCGTGAAAACGCTCTGTTTCCCACGTTCACGTCACACAGTGAAGATGGCTCCCCTGAGCCCCCCTCCTCCAGGCCCTCGGCAATCAGCGTTGCCGCTTTTTTCTAACTCTGATTACGGAGATAAACTTTAACCATTGTCTGAAAGCGACAGTCAAGCAAGAGCAAGAGTCTGAAGGGTCTGAAGGGTCTGGAGGGTCTGAAGGGTCTGAAGGGTCTGGAGGGTCTGGAGGGTCTGGAGGGTCTGAAGGGTCTGGAGGGTCTGAAGGGTCTGGAGGGTCTGAAGGGTCTGGAGGGTCTGCACTTGGTGAGTTTCTAAGAGGAAAAGATGTTTTCGTGCGTATTTGCGTGTAGAGAAGCTAGAGCTAAAGCGCTAAAGCTAGCCAGCGTATTTGTTTTGAAGCGCTGATTGGTTGAAGTAGCTGTCAGTCAAAGTCCACAGGGGGAGAGGCGGGATTTTCAGTGAAACGGAACGTTTTCTCTTCCGGGTTTCAGAATTAGCCCCAGAAAATCTTTTATTTCACACAAAATGACTTTTCCTTAGCGCCAAAAATAAACTATTACCATGTTAATGCCATTTCTAGGGTTTGGAGTAGCTAAAAAAGCAGGATACAGCTCCTTTAATCAATCAGCACCGTTCCACACCCGCCGCCAGTCCACCGCACGACCAAGTTACGCATCAAGTCTATACTCTGATCTTCAGAGTGCTGACGGACCACGCTCCGCCGGTCAAATCATACCAGACACGGTAAAGAACGCCGGCAACATCCGGATTTTCAGAATAAAATTGAGGTGTTGTCGGTACGGTATCGGCGTCAGCGTCGGCCAATACTGCACAGCCGAGTATCGGCATCAGTATCGGAACAACACTACTTTATTATAAATGGCATTACTGAACCGTTTTCTGAGATTATCCCTTTTTTTTATGTAGCTGAAAACGAGCAGTCAGGAACATCCGGGCTAATGCTAGCAGTACCGTCAGCGGAGATGCTTCCTGTAGCAGTCGCTGCAGTCCTAACCTCAACAGGCGTTAGCGGTAAAAGTACAACATTGAACAGTTTTCAAAAGTAAGAGGTGAGGCGCTCACAGCACCCAGTGATTCCCTCAGCTCTCCTGAGCAGCTTCCAGGGTTAGCACCATGATCAGCGGCTCTAGAAAAGACATCGTTTAACAGAAATCCCATCAATGTTTCAGCCTCCTCAGCTTGTAATGCTTGTATTGACCTCGTCTCCATCCTCATCTTGCACTGACCATGATAGCAGCTTATAAGATGCGTTGCAGTGTGTTCAGGTGACGATGAGCAGACTGAGGTGTTATTCTGGACTCTTGTTGTGTTGTGGCGCTGCATTAGAGGAAGGCGGCGGCGGCGGCCGGTGGACTCCAGCGTTCTGAGAGCGCGTGCTGAATGTGACGACAGCTCGGCGAGACGGCTGATAAATCGGCTCGCTCTACACACTGCTAAGTTGTGAAAGTGGTAAAACTCTGCCTGCCCAGGTGTAACCGCACAGCTTCCTCAGAGAAAAGGTCAAATACCCGGAAAGGTTAAAACACAGTCTCCGATTATCAATGTCCTCTTACATTTGTTGCTATGGCGACGTGACGCAGGGATCTGGGCGCTGAAGCAGTCTTCGCTCTCAGGCTCTTCACATCCATTTGAGCAAATAATAGCTCCTCCATCAATACATAAAGAACCGGACAGAGCGTCTCTCATGAAGCCCAGCACAAACATTCCACAGATAAACTCAGCTCGGAGGAGAGGAGATCTGCAAAACAAAAGCTGCCACTGCTATTGTATCCCCCTTCTGCAGACCCTTCAAATGAACACTGCTGCTGTCGGGATGCATTTACCAAAGGCTGGTGAAAGTCTGAGAGGATCTCCTGAAAGCTTGTGAGTGGCGGGTTCCGCTGGAACATTAGAGGAGGAACGTGAACAACACGAGCATCAGGCCTCAGTCTGGGGAAAACAGCCTGCGAGCTGCATGGTGCGCAGTGGCCGTGCTGGTGGAACGAAGAAAGAGGCTCCGGAAATGTGAAGAGGTGCACTTCCTGTCAGGGAAACACTCTGTCTGTTAGCTGACTGTGAGCAGACCAGATCCTCCCAAATGGACTGAGACGGACTGGAGACCAGACCCACATCCGAGGTGCATCCCAGTCAGCTGGGACCACATCCACTTGCCCACAGGCTCAGACTGGATGACCTGAACCACCAGACCGATGGACAGTTTCAACTCCCTCACTGTGATTTTGCCACATTTTGTCGTTGATATAAGGAACAAACATGGCTGCAAACCTGAGGTTACGTCCACAGCAGTGCAGCAGCACCGAGTCCAGGAGATGAGAGAAACAGCCTGAACCTCTGACGAAGAACCTTTTCCTTCATGAATGTCAAGTGCTATGGAGGCAGAGGCAGAGTAGTATGAAGTGTTTATTCATGGTCACACTGAGAGTTTGAAGGAATTTGAGCCGAGCAGTTCACTGATCGGAGACGTGTCCCCGGCTGGCCTGCAGCAGCTCTTATGAACTGACTTCACCCTGACAGTCTCTGAGCTCAGCTGGGTGTCACAGACACGAACACAAGTTCCTGCACAGCAGTGTTACCGTCAGCCGACTACTGATCTGCAGTTCAGCACGGACCGTAGAAGTCCCGGGGTGTTCTGCCCCCCGTCCCCTGAGCAGAGAACGCCAAAGGGCTGCCTGATTTTAAATGTGCATCTCAGCAGCCGGCCATCACCTTTTCATTTGTACATGCAGCCAGAGCTTCCAGCTGAGCAGCTCTGGGGGGGGGGGGGGGGGGGGGGGGGGGGGGGGGGGGCTGGAACAGAGTCTGGAACCAGGATCCCAACACAGTCCGTGTGTTTACCTGGGACTTTTAATTCCTCTAGAAATCCGAATAAAGTCTAATTCCACTCTAACATGACCATGTAAATACCTGAAAACGTTACTCAGAACTAGTGGGTTCATTCTCCTCTGGAAGCAGAATGATCTGCTGATGAGGCGACTTCATTCTGCCCGTCCTGCTCCGTTGTCATGACACAATCTTCCAAGATGGCGGCCTGCAGTCCGCATTTCGACTCGTATGGAGACGATTTATTTAACAGCAGTTTTAGAAGAATTGGATATAATGAAACGAGCGGATCAACGGGCGCTTATCAACGCGGACATTTTCAAAGCTGCAGCATCAAAGTTAATCCAGAAAGAAAGACGAGAAAAATGCTGTTTACTTTCCTGGAGACGTCAGAACGTCACGCCCCGTCCAATCAGAACGCTGCACAGACCGCGACGTGACAGAGGAGTTAATGCAATTAATCATTTTTCCCATGTACACACGATGCTCATGAATACAATTCTAAATTTCTTAAGTCAGAATGAACCACTCGGTGTAGTGAGCATCACAGTCTGCCTCTTCAAACTGAAAATATCTGTGAACCCATTAGAGCCCTGTCTCTCCACATTCAAAGGCCTGATGCAAAACTGACACTGAATTTTAGGTTTTTATTTGATAGTTTCATTTGCTTTTAAATAGGATTTTTATTCATTGCCAAGTGTTTTATTGCTGTACTCATTTCATATTCTTGACAGAACTATGTTTATGTGTACACCTGTGTGAATGTAATAAGTACATATATATTTTAATGGCCATGCTGTGTGTGACTGTGGATGCTGTCAGTGTGCAACACAAACCTGAACGGACTGCCTGTGTCACAGCTTCTCATCAGACCTGCTGTTTGCATGGCTGCACTGTTTTTAAATCAATGAATCTGCTTTCAAAGGAGTTAGTTTAGGTAGTTTAGGTGTGCACAGACGCATTCCTGCAACCTAACTTTGTCATGATTGTTTGAGATGACAAAAATCCAGTGTTGCTATTTTCTTCTCAGAGTTTGACCCTCTGAAAGTCTGAATGTCAGAGAGCTGAGCGGGACATCTCCAGTGTGCCAGCTGACCAAACCACGATCAGTGCTGTTTTACCAGAGCCCAGGGAGAAGTGGATTATAGGCTGCAGCGTCCTGTGACATGAGCAACAGGCTCTCTGGGAACTCCAGGTCTTTCTCTCTGCAGCAGCGGTCCTCAGAGTGTTTATCTGATCAACAATATTCCATCGTCTCCATGAGACGCTGCTCAGAGAGCTCCTCCCCCGGCGGAGTCCCGCCCCGCCCAGCACCTCGTCTCGGTGTCTCGGGGCTGCGCGCCACCTGCCGGTGTTTCAGATTAACTGGTGTCCGTGTTAACTTGTGACCAGCAGATGTTGAAAACCGACTGAAACTTGTAGAGGTTCTAGTGAACGTCGGTTTTCTACAGTTACAGTAAGTTTATCAGTTTAGAGTCTTTAGTGAGTCTGATTCTAACATCTGCTGCTTCCAGCATGTGTTTACAGGATCCCGTCACTCGTTACCATGGGAACCAGTGAATCCAGAACACCGGGCGGCGGTCCGCTGGTAGTCTACCACCAAGCTCTTCCAACAACTGGCTCCAGCTCTCCTCTCCAGTGTTTGTTCTCTCAGGGTTTTTATTAAAAAGGGTTTCTCAGCCACCGTCCAGTTCTTCTGTTTATTTATGTCTTTCCTGCTTCCTGTTTCCTGTCATGTCATCACGTGTGAGGGAACGAATGGCAGAACCAGTTATCTCCCGTTTAATCCACTCGGCTGTGAAACACTGTTTATATGAGACACAGAATGGATTATTGATCGGAGAGACGACCTCGATCAATCAGATCCTAAATATAATCCACTCTGAGTGAAGCGGATCCACTCAGTGTTTATATGAACCTTTACAATCCGCTTCTCCCGCAGTCCCATCAGGAGGAGGAGTTCAGGGTCCCTGAATCTTTCAGGCTCAAGCAAAGCAACATTCTTCCATTTCTGTGAGTACGTTTACATGCAGGCAGTCACCCTTTCCTAACTGGAATATTCACAATAACCCGGTTGTGCACAGCCATGTAGACATCTGCAAAAACCCCAATAAGCTCATATTCCAGTTTTTAAAAACCCGAATCCTACCCCTGGTTACTCCTTTTCTAACCCGAATTTCTGGTCATACAAACATGCATCGGAATATCCCGGTCTAAAGGGACATTAAATACTGCTCTGCATATTCTATCCGCAAGGAATCCTGGTCTTCTGAGTCCAGGAGCTACTTGTGATCCAGTGTAGCTGCTACTCAGTAAATAAAATGCGCGGAATCGATGGTTCAGTTCTTCTCTGTTACTGAAGAAACGCTGCATCGCATCATTGAACATATCACCACGTCTTGCCACTAACATTCTTTTTCTAACAACATGCAGAGAGAGCCTGCAGCCCTTCTTCTTCTGTGGTGTCTGTGTTAAATAAGGTTGAACATACTAACAGCACCCCTAGTGGCATGAGGTGAAAATGCAGTCATGATGTTGTCTGTGCGCCGCGGTCTGAATGAGGAGATCCTGATCATGTAAACAGGAGGAACTCCGTCTGTTTCAGCAGGTAAACGGCTTATTCCAGATGTTTCAGAAACCTGAATATTGACCTTAACCTAGATATTATCTGCATGTAAACGAAGTCAGTGTCGCATCAGTAATCACCTCATTCACACAACAGAGGAGTGGTTCACGCCTCAGCAGGGACACCAGCGTAAAACTCATCCAGCCACGTGGCCGCTCTGTGGGCACGGTCGGTAGAAGGCCATCGGCTGGGCTGCGGGACTTCTGGAGTTAAACAGGATCTTATGGCGTCCCCGACTCAGCTCGACTCGACTCGACCTACCCCGCTTCTGGGCGTTTCCATCAGCCTGCTTTGCCGCTTTCCAGGTAGGTTTGTCGGCCCTGCTCCACTGCTGGGTCTAGTCGAACTGAGTCAGGCTGGAAACGTGACGTCAAACTGGCCTGTTCTCCCCATTCCTGGTGTCAGTGTGGTGGGCGGAGTCTGCAACAACACTCCAACTGAGCTCCACAGCTGGACGAGCTGGACACATCTGGCCTCGCATGGCTGCCACCATCCTGGGCTGTAGGTGCAGGACCCCCCTCATCCCCTCCAGCTCCAGCTGAATCCCATTCACAGTCTGGATTCAGCTGCTCCATCCCAAGTGCCAACCTCCACTAGTAAAACACGAAGATAATGCGGAAGTGCAAAAAAGATGTAATTCCAGGGAAATTCCAGCAGGGGCGATGATGTTGGCTTCAAAAGAGCCCGGGTCTCATTGAAACCGATTCAAAAATGCCGATTTCCAGAGAGCAAATAAACATATAAAGCTCCTGGTTCCAGAACATCTTTAAAACACCATATTGATTTGTGGACTTTGATTTTTCTGACATTTTTCTCATAATGTCCAGGAACAGCATGAATCACCTCAGATTCTTCATTCCTTTACATTTTACGTCCCCACACTTCACACAAATCAGCGGCGGGAAATAAAAAACACATTTTCTACATTACTGCATAAAGAGGATGGACGTCGTTACATGCTGGGCACGTTTCCTTCACAAACCAAAGTGGGTTTTGAGGACGTTCCAGACTCGTCTCTCGTCATGGAAAACCAAACATCAGACAGCGCTGAGCCAGAGTCTGGGGGACGTCCTGGACTCTAGTTTAATGTGCTTCACTGAAACATGGCAGCTCTCTGGCAGCCCTGAGGAGGACCTGACCCTCCAGGAGGACCAGGACTGAACTCAGACCAGTAAGATGGAGGCAGGCGCACCATGCTCCTTAAAACCACTGGAGAACATTACCAGCTGCTCCAGCTCTGTGCTGGACAGTGTCTCTCAGTCCTCATCACGTCCTGGAGCTCCATCCTGTCTCTCAGTCCCCGGAGCTCCATCCTGTCTCTCAGTCCTCATCACGTCCTGGAGCTCCATCCTGTCTCTCAGTCCTCATCACGTCCCGGAGCTCCATCCTGTCTCTCAGTCCTCATCACGTCCCGGAGCTCCATCCTGTCTCTCAGTCCCCGGAGCTCCATCCTGTCTCTCAGTCCTCATCACGTCCCGGAGCTCCATCCTGTCTCTCAGTCCTCATCACGTCCCGGAGCTCCATCCTGTCTCTCAGTCCCCGGAGCTCCATCCTGTCTCTCAGTCCTCATCACGTCCCAGAGCTCCATCCTGTCTCTCAGTCCCTGGAGCTCCATCCTGTCTCTCAGTCCCCGGAGCTCCATCCTGTCTCTCAGTCCTCATCACGTCCCAGAGCTCCATCCTGTCTCTCAGTCCCTGGAGCTCCATCCTGTCTCTCAGTCCTCATCACGTCCCAGAGCTCCATCCTGTCTCTCGGTCCTCATCACGTCCCAGAGCTCCATCCTGTCTCTCGGTCCTCATCACGTCCCAGAGCTCCATCCTGTCTCTCGGTCCTCATCACGTCCCAGAGCTCCATCCTGTCTCTCGGTCCTCATCACGTCCCAGAGCTCCATCCTGTCTCTCGGTCCTCATCACGTCCCAGAGCTCCATCCTGTCTCTCAGTCCTCATCACGTCCTGGAGCTCCATCCTGTCTCTCAGTCCTCATCACGTCCTGGAGCTCCATCCTGTCTCTCGGTCCTCATCACGTCCCAGAGCTCCATCCTGTCTCTCAGTCCTCATCACGTCCTGGAGCTCCATCCTGTCTCTCGGTCCTCATCACGTCCTGGAGCTCCATCCTGTCTCTCGGTCCTCATCACGTCCCAGAGCTCCATCCTGTCTCTCGGTCCTCATCACGTCCTGGAGCTCCATCCTGTCTCTCAGTCCTCATCACGTCCCAGAGCTCCATCCTGTCTCTCCGTCCTCATCACGTCCCAGAGCTCCATCCTGTCTCTCGGTCCTCATCACGTCCTGGAGCTCCATCCTGTCTCTCGGTCCTCATCACGTCCTGGAGCTCCATCCTGTCTCTCGGTCCTCATCACGTCCCAGAGCTCCATCCTGTCTCTCGGTCCTCATCACGTCCCAGAGCTCCATCCTGTCTCTCGGTCCTCATCACGTCCCAGAGCTCCATCCTGTCTCTCAGTCCTCATCACGTCCTGGAGCTCCATCCTGTCTCTCAGTCCTCATCACGTCCTGGAGCTCCATCCTGTCTCTCGGTCCTCATCACGTCCCAGAGCTCCATCCTGTCTCTCAGTCCTCATCACGTCCTGGAGCTCCATCCTGTCTCTCGGTCCTCATCACGTCCTGGAGCTCCATCCTGTCTCTCGGTCCTCATCACGTCCCAGAGCTCCATCCTGTCTCTCGGTCCTCATCACGTCCTGGAGCTCCATCCTGTCTCTCAGTCCTCATCACGTCCCAGAGCTCCATCCTGTCTCTCCGTCCTCATCACGTCCCAGAGCTCCATCCTGTCTCTCGGTCCTCATCACGTCCTGGAGCTCCATCCTGTCTCTCGGTCCTCATCACGTCCTGGAGCTCCATCCTGTCTCTCGGTCCTCATCACGTCCCAGAGCTCCATCCTGTCTCTCGGTCCTCATCACGTCCCAGAGCTCCATCCTGTCTCTCAGTCCTCATCACGTCCTGGTCCACAGCAGACCCTTCCTTCCTCTGGCGATAAGCTTGTGTAGCTCCTCGCTGTAAACACCGTTTCTTGTGTGTTTCTGCTGTCGTGTTTATATTTTAGCTTCTATTCTGTTCATAGTGTGTTTGTTCTGCCTGGAACTATGACCAGAACCCCCCCCCCCCCCCCCACCACCACCACACACACACACACACACACACACACACACCCCCCCCCCCCCCCCCCCGGGATTAACAAGGTGTTTCTACTCCTTGTTGGTGACAGCAGGACGTCTTCACACACTTCGCTGTCCCCCTGATGACATCCCCGATGTGTGTTCTGTGCTGGTTGTGTTTGTGGGGTGTGATGATTCTCCTTGATGTGTTTTATTTCAGACGATAGTTCTTTAAACAGACGTTCATGGAGTAAAGCTAACGTTATCCAGACCACTCAAGCCATCCAGACCTGCTTCATTCTTCTCATTTTACTGTCTGAAGTAAAGCTGGCAGGGTTTCCATTCTGTTCAGTTTGACCAGTAGATAACCAACCACAGCACGGCCACATCAAACAGCAAGCTGCACATCTGAAAATCACTCAGATGTTCCACCTGATCTGCAGGAAATGCATCCAGCTGTTGATGCTTCTTCCTGGGACTGTCTTAGCTAACTGAGCTGGAAGCTACCTGGACTTTACCTGAGTTCACACTGACGGTGACGGCTGCCATGACACAGGAAGCAACCTGAGCACTTTGACACACAACAGCACGGAGATGGAGGATCGAACCGCCAGCCGCTGCAAAGCGAGCCTCGGCCGCCTCAGCATCACTTCGTTCACAACAACAGCGGTCTGGCAGTCTTCTGCTCAATGTAACGGGAGCGGCTTGCACTTTGCCTCGTGACCTTCTGCTCGACCTGCACTACATTTTCCCACAGAGGGAAGATTCCGGCAAGTTGAGTGGATTTTACACGTCAACAACTTGAAAATAAAAACACCTGCTCGAGTCAGAGCGGCCGAGGACGTCTGGGCCTGCAGCGATAAGACAGCAGCCCATACAGAGGAATTGAGGCTCGAGAACAACTTGATGGGTTTTGGGCTGGAAGACAAACTGTAAAACAGGGAGATTGTGGTGCTTTCATTTTTCATTCTTTTTAGGGGCTGATTATTTCACCCCACAACTCACACGAGCTGATGCTGCAGATTCCTGCGGGTTATTATCCGGAGGCAGATGGCACTCTGCCTTTGGATAATCTTCACAGAGCGCTCAGAGAAACTGCAGCAGCAAACTGTGTCCCGATCCTTTTAACCGCCAACAGGAAATGGAAGAGTTCCAGTCCAGCCAGCACTGTACAGTCTATTCATGGCTGAAAGGCCGACGTATAGCTGCAGTGTCGGTTCTGTTGTGTCGAGTTCGGAGAACTCACCGTGGCTTCAGAGAGCAAGAGCTGCACGGACACACTGCCACGCTGAGGTTCCAGGGCCAAACAGAAAACTGCAATCCAGAGCGGACGGAACAATGTGAGAGCTGGAATGAAAGCCAGTTTGAACACCACTGAACACAAACAGCTCACACACACAAACCTGAACTGGTAATCAGCATGAACCTGAACAATGTAAGACGATGACAAATGTTGAAACTGCAGTGTTGCTGTACGAGAGCGTCTGAACATGTCTCTGGTCTCCAATGATGTTTTATTATCAAAGAGGCCAGAGCGTACCGGAGATGAAACATGTTGTTTTTATCGACCAGTTGTAAGCTTCATTAGAGGGACGGTCTCTAAAGATGAGGAACGCTTCAGGAATTTCATCCTGACCGTCCTCCTCCTCCTCAGAGACATTCTTAATGTGAATACATCTCAGTTTCTTTACAAACCGGGTTTGGTTACACCTCAAGAAAGAGTTCCTGTTTCCAAAAGCAGTGGAGTCAAAGTGAGTGCTGGAGGTGTGCAGTGAGGACAGTCCACCTGTCCACCTGGAGGACCAGGTATCATGATGTGAACGTCTGACAGAGAGCTCACCCAGAAACCTCTACCCCACACGAAGAAGAGCCAGCGCCCGGCTGACTCAACACCGGCCCTTTCACCTGTGAGCGGTGCAGTTAGTTCCCCGCTGGCCGAAGCAGCGATGCACCACAGTCTCTGGCCCCACCATGCAGGCCGGCGACGCCCTGAGCGCACACGGGATCAGCACCGGACAGCGACACGCCAGCAAACCAGCAGCAGGGAGGACCCAGCAGCACCAGGATTCCAACTGCAGTCCGTTCAAAACACACCAACCAACCAACAAAAAGCCATTCAGCTGGACAGACTGCACTGCAAAATGCTCTCTAAACATGAGCGGCGTATCAACAGCAGCTTCACTGCATGCTGCACTGGGTACAACTGCTGGTGAACAAACGGAGGCTGTGGCTGGCCTGACACACAGCAGGTCTGGTCCTCACAGGTACTCAGCAGCATCAGCGGGTCCCAGACCCCCACAGCCAGGCCACTCCCACACGTGGGGGTCATCTCTTGAGGCCGGGGTCAGGATTTCTCACTTCCATGGTGGCTTTGTGTTTTGCTAACTTCTCATCATGAATGGAACATACAGGTAACCACACATGGTTGGGAGCTAAAACAACAAGGGTCCTCCCACGATGAGGGGTTTATGCTGTCTACGAGTCATTTCCTCTGGTTTCATTCAGGACCAGCTGGAATCTTGACTTTTTCCATTTTCACATCTTTCAAATTTAAAGGTGTAATACAACATTTTGATTTCCGGGTGGATCACCTAAATAACTGGTGGGTCTGTTTGTCAATCATTCTGACGAGCTGCTTTCGTAAGGCGGTTCTACGTGCTCGCGCCCAATCAGCTTCTCCCTTTTGCGCATTCAGAGTGTTTCTGTAGCCGGTGAGCTTCTGAGCTCGTACTGACCGATGGCGAGTCTGACATAATGAAACTGTAACTGTTTCGGAAAAAAAGCTTTATTTATGAGCGAGGCGGATCGCAGAAACTGTAAACAGAGCCGTGCACGCCGGAGAAGAGGAGATCGCGCTCGTACACTTCCGCGTTTCCTGGGAGAAGCAGGAGAGCCGGGCGGATGGTCTGGAGCATGGCGTTGTTCAAACAGTGAGTAACAGACGTGGGGCGTCGTCTTTTCGAGAAAATCGTGTATTAGACCTTTAAGCATCACTTTTGTCACATTGTGTCCATTTGAAAGACTTTCTGTGGTGCAACAAACACAAACGACAGGAAACGCAGAACCGCGGCTGCAGAGCTGGTTCAGGTCCTGAAGATGACAGACGGTTTGGCGTCGGTTAATTCAGCTCAATATCAAAGATGAAGGCTCTGAGCTGGTTGACGTGGGAACCCAGAGGAACGCTGGACATCCTCACAGGGGTGTGTGTGTGTGTGTGTGTGTGTGTGTGTGTGTGTGTGTGTGTGTGTGTGTGTTTGTGTGTGTGTTGGGTGGATGGTAGAGTTCGGCGTTCAGATTAGATCCACCTGTATGCGGAGCTCTGTGGAAGCTGGCTGGTGCAGGCAGCAGAGAGGCAGGCAGTGTGTCCACAGTGTGAACAGATGTGAGAGGCCCCCAGGTGACCGTGGCGTGCCTGAAGGAAAGACTTCAGGCGTTTGTCGATTGTCTGAGGATGGATTATACAGACACAGATAAAAATAAACCTCCCCGTCCGGACTGTAGCCGGCTGCTGCTGTGCGTGCGTGCGTGCGTGCGTGCGTGCGTGTGTGTGTGTGAGAGTGTGTGTGTGTGTGTGTGTGTGTGTGTGTGTCCCCAGAGAGCCGATAGCAGGCTGCAGCCCCGTTTAATCCAGGAGGGGGTCCGTGCAGATAATGAGCAGATGGCATGGGAACACACACACACACACACACGCTCCCTGCCATCCATCTGGACACTTCTGCAGGTGAAGTGTAAAGTCTTCACTCACCAAAAAGAAAAAAGTGTGTGACATCAAAGTGGTAAACAGCATGGCCGAACATTAAAGGAAACACAGCAGTGAGACTCCGGGCCGGGCTTCTGTCGGCCAGAGCAGAGGGAGGAGGGACGCTGTGAAGGACGTTTGGACAGGAAGGCCTGGTCCTCAGGCGTCTCACACACAGCCTCCATAAACCAAACACACCGCCGATCCCAACAACACTCCACTTTTCAAAAGGATAACTAATAATCCTACTCAGGCGAAAAAATAAGAAAATAAAACAGTGATCCAACAGACTGGAAGCTTCTAACTTCGAGCTGCCGCTGGACTCGCCTCTCTGTTGCCGGCGGTCTTCTTTATTTGCTTGATAAAGCCCGACAACGTCGTCGCGGCGAGTCCAGGCGACGTGTCTGGATTCAGAATATTTTGCAGAGGCGTTCAGAGTACGGTGAGTTTCACCGTTTACTCCAGGAGCTGCGCCGGGATGAAGGACGCGTTCAGCGGGACTTCCGTCTCTCCCAGGTCAGTTTGACGAGCTGCTGTCCTGCATCGGCGCTCTGTTCCCCCGGGGACCCGACCTCTCCGTGAACTCACTGTTTAACCAACAGTAAACACCGTTTCACCACAGTCTCTACTCAGTTTACCGGGACCCGACCTCACTGGTCTTCCTCCAAGCTCCTCTTCATTCCTGTCCCGATAAAAATACATCGATGGGCTCAGGGCGAGGCAGACCGCTGTGACCAGTTTCTCCTCCATTTCTGGTGTTTCCCGGGGCTCCGGTCCGTCATAAATAACGCCATATAGAGCGGCTCTGTGATTGGTTCGCCGCTCGCGAATTCGCTCAAAAGTTCAACATTCCCAACTTTCAGCGGCGTGAGTAGAGCGGTGGAGCGGCCGCCGCTGAATTCGCTGAATTCTCGCCGCGTGACCGCTCGCTGCTTCCTGGCCGCGCGAAAACCATATATTTTCTATGTAAATCGGCCGCCCTCGCCGCGCCACTCGCATCCGGTGTGAACGCACCATTAGAAACAAGTTCATTCATTGATCTCTGGAGCATCAGCATCACTCGACACAGGCAGAAGATACAGCAGGTCTGCCAATCAGCAGGAAATCAGACTAATACCTCCACGTATTCAACCAAAGACTGTCACAACAATGGAAATTATGATGTAACAACACTAAAACCGACCCAATAACCAGAACAAGGCGCTGCTCTGGTCCTGCTGGGCTGGCGTCCTGCATGCTGTAGCTGTCCTCTCTCCCTCCCACCTGTGCTGATACCTGCTCCTAAGGAAGTGCAGGGTTTTTCAAAGTAAAAGTGCAGAGAAATGACTGTTGTATTTGTGGTTCTTTAAATAAAGCTGAAGTGAACTGGAAGAGACACCGGGTCGGGTCTGGATACAGACTGGGGACTGATTTTAATGTATCGTGTCAGGTAACAACGTGAGGACACAGACATCAACTTCTACACAAAACAAGGCCCACCGCTGGTCCCTGAACCTCCTCGTTTGGCCGTGGTCAGTGGCCTCACAGCGCTGCCGGAGAACGGCTGGCTGAGCTGGACTCTGACGGGACGGATCTCAGCTTCACCGCTTCCCCCACAGATCCTCCTCAGTGAACCTGCTGATTACACACCAGGACGGCGCCGCTGATGGCAGGACGCCGGGTGTGCGGCGCCGAGGGAAGGGGTCACCAGGGCCTCCCTCAGATTACACCAACAATTCATTCATTCACTCATTAATGTCAGCTGGCCACGCTCGGCTGGGGAGGAATTTCTCGGACCGCTTCTCTTGCGTCGGACGGCTTTTAGTGTCAGTTGTGATCCATGTGATTGGTTCTCGGTTCCTCAGAGACGCCCGGAGCTACACTGAATAATGCATCACATGTAACCAAGCAAGATCTCAAAGTCGCTCTCCGTTAAATATGCATGCAGCATGTAAAGCATATGAGATCACATGCTGAACTTCACCTTGGATCTAATGCCTCATCAGATCGGCCTGTGCTGCCGCCGCCGTCCTCCATCTTCCCAATGAGCTGCAGCGGAGGTGTGTTCACACGCCCACCCTGCCTCGTGCCGGATCAGCCCTGACTACGCCGTGCACGCTCCCTGCCTCCGCTCGCTCTGAAGAGGCTCCACGCCGGCAGGAAACCGGCAGACCCAGCAGCCGAGAGCAGGTCCTCAGCGCTCTGCTGCAGGAGGCAGGCCTTTAAACACACATCGACACTTCTGCTCTATTTCCACTGCGAGCGTCAAGGTTCCATTAAAGGTCAAAGTATCAGAACCACGAGGAGCATTAAGATCCAACACCAGCAGTTCAAGGGCAAGTCAGGAACCCGTCCCGTGAAGTGATGCTACACAGACGCACAACAGCCAGAGCTCCAGGCTGATCACAATCTGCTGAACTACCAAGGCGACGCCATGAGAGCGTTCTGAAAGACGTTAAGACGGTCCTGTGGTCCACCGGTTCACACGCCTGGAAGCCAGGCAGCGAGAGACCTTGATGGGTTCTGGTCCTGAACCAAACCCTGCGACCGACGGGTCTGTGATCCATCACCACGAGACATCAGGGACGACGTGGAGCGCTGAGTGAGGGGTTTCCTGTCTTTACACCACCGCTCTACAAACACAACATGAAGCGAAAAACCACCGAGCTCAGCGTATCAACCCGGACTGACGGCGGAGCCACTGAACGGACGCTAACCGCTAACAGACACGGCGTTCAGAGAGCGCCGCTCTGGAGCTTCTCCTGCACGTCATGTAATCCAATTTGAGACGAGCCATTTCAATCACATCCTACCACAATCAAATATTTATACCTTTATTGGTTCACTCACTTTGGCATCAATTATTCACACAGCTGACACATTTTTCCGTTGCATTAACGATTTGATTTGGGAGCAGTAAACGTGTTGGCTGTCACAGACGGTTTTGGCTCCGCCGTCACTCAGATGAAGCGTCTTCCGCTGGATTTCCTCTCCGTGTCCGTCTCACCAGACCTCCACCCAGAAAACCTCCAGACGGAGGGTGAAATCCCCGCTGCAGGCGGCCACTCGCCGCCCGGACAGGAGGACGGCAGCAGCACGCTACATCCATTATTCAACTCATCTCCAAGCAAACAAATAAGAGAAGACGTAATGACGAATGTGTTTTCTGCTTCCACAGGACAATCCCCTCTTCCTGCCGGGCTCGGATCGGAGTTACAATCACACTGAGATCCAGTTCAGCGTGTTTCTCCTGCAGAATGCGAGGCGGTGTGTGTCATGAGGTGCTCCAGAGCAGGAACCTGCTCAGGTTCATGTGCGCTCAGTGATCGGACCGTGTGGATTTATTCACAGCTGCAGTGTTCAACTAGTTTACTGATGGCTGCGACTGCAGTGACCGCCAGGGTCAAAACACCGCTTCAAAAAGATGCAAACAGCAACATGAACCACATCTCAGCTTTCCCAGACCCAACAGTGGCGGCCACCCAGCAAAGCCGCTCACCAGACCACAGCGCTAACTGATGGATCTGTTAGCTTGCAGGTGTTTAGATCTTCTCCACATGAGACTGATCTGCTAGACAGAAGTGTTTGGAGTCGTTTGAGGACTGAGAGGACAGAGCGAACTGTGAAGCCAGTGCAGCTTAGCGACACACACTGAGCAACATGGAGGCTGATCCGCCACCAAGTCTTCCAGACGTCTAGCTGAGAGCAGAACAGCAGCGATACGCCGCGGTTCCAACAACGCCACCGCCAGCCTCAGCTCCTCCCAGCGGTCACTGAAGCTCCAGATCAACGAGGCGGCCGCAGTGTGTTCTGTCTGAGCATGGAGGGTGAGGCTTTCTTCACGTACCTGGAGCAGTTCAGCAGGGAAGGGAAGGACGGCCTCTTCACCGGGACGGCTCCCCTGAAACACAGACGTAAAATCAGTTCTGGACTATTGATATAGAATGACTCTCCAGCTGAATCGGGGTTGGTTCTGAAGACAGACACTCCCGGTGTGTGTTGTGAATGTCTTTATTTTCACTAGGGCTGCAACAACAAATCAACAACGTCGACAAAAATCGATTATTAAAAGCACTGACAACAAATTTCACCAAGAAGATCTGAAGATCGGAGATCTGGTGACTGGATGCCGTTTGAGTCCAATGAACTCATGGTCCTGTTCCAGAACCCAGTCTGAGATGATTCATGGCACATTCTCCTGCTGGAAGCAAGTCAGAAGGCCGTCCACTGTGGTCATAAAGGGTCAGCAACAATACCCAGGTAGGCTGTGGCGTTGCAGCCATGCTCAGTTGGTATTAAGGGGTCCAAAGAGTGCCAGGAAAATACCTCCACACCATAACACCACCAGCACCAGCCGGGGCCGCTGATACGAGGCAGGATGGATCCATGACGCCAAATTCTGACCCAACCCTCCCAATGTCCAGCAGAAATCCAGACTCATCAGTCCAACCTGCTATAGTCCAGTCTGGGTGAGCCTCAGGTTCCTGGTCTCAGCCGACAGGCGGTGTGGTGTTCTGCTGCTGGAGCCCGTCTGCCTCCAGGTTCCACGTGTTCAGTGTTTAGAGATGCTCCTCTGCAGAGCTTGGTTGTAACAAGCAGTAGTTTCTTAAAACACTCAGACCAGCCCGTCTGGCACCAACAACCACGCCACGCTCAAAGTCACCTAAATCACCTTTCTTCCCCGTTCTGATGCTCAGGTTGAACTGTGGATCTGACCACAGGTTGCTGCTGTGGAGGTGGACGAAGCGACAGACACCACCAATAAGGCTCAGCTGTCTGTTATTTTGAGGTGGGTGTCTGGTCGCGAGGTGAAGGGGGCTTTTCTGGGCTTTGACGATGCCGGTGACGGCAGGAGAGCCACAGCCATCGCCACCTCTGTCTGAGGTGTACTGGACAAGTTAGACTGGACGCAGGTTGGTAGCGCAAACATACGATGGTGCATCAGTGACGGCATCGCAGCTAAATGGAGTCCAGGCCAAAATCAGAGAAAAGTACCGGAGGCGTTGTTTACTCACTGTTATGGACACAAACTGAACCTCGTCCTCTCGCAGTCTGCACAGATGATCGCTGAACGTAAAGTCTTTCTCAAGACTCGGGAAGGTCTTGCAGCTTATTTCAGCAAGTCCACAAAGCGCAGCAGTCTGCTTGATGAAGTGGTGAAAAGTCATGTTCCACCATGCCGAGCTCCGAGAGGCCTTATCCAGAAAACCCCGACGGCCGGGTGGACCAGCTCTGGGTCTGGCCTCTGGATTCAGCCTCTGGCTCTCCAAAGCGTCTCCTGCTTCCTCCTCATGGTCTCCAGAGACGGACACAGAGTTCCGTGTTCTTCAGGCCAAGGTGATGGACATAGGGTTCTGCTCTCTTCGGGTCAGTGACTCCAGGAAAGCCTGGAGCAACCGGCTGGTCGTTTGACTCGTTTTATGAACGTTTCCAGGAATGGTGCAAAGCGCTGAACTTGGTCGACAGCGAGCGGCCGGCCGGAGATGAGAGACGAAAGCTGTTTACAGCACGCTGGACAACATCGGTCTGCAAATGGAGGCAAGATTCAAGAACCTGGCAGAACTTCAGTTTCTGGTTAACTGCAAAAAGTTTGATGAACTGTCAGCTCATTTTGATTAAATTGACAAAACTGAAGTCTTGCTAAATATGGCGAGCATTTTGATTTACTGAGACTAAAGGCCGACCTCATTGGACTGTACAGCTCACAGATGATCAAAAACAATCACCTCATGAGCTGCTGGCGTTCCTCGTTGAAAATGACCTTGAACAAACTGCTCCAAGGCAACGGAACTGCTGCAGTTGGTTTTGACCGTTCCAGCCACCGCAGCATCGATGGAGAGGTCTTTCTCTGCCTGGAAATGCATCAAAACATACAGCCGCAGGACAGAGGAAGACTTCCATCTCTGGCTCTGATGTCCACGGAGGAAGACAGGCTCACCAGACTGAGGCCAAGACAGACGACTTGTACAACGCTGCGATCCACAACTTTGTCCAGAGGGACACTCGCATGGACTTCATCTTCTCTCTCTCTCTCTCTGTCTCTCTCTCGTTCTTAATACCTGATGTCAGCTGGATAACTGTGAATGACATGAATTAAGGCAAGAGGAGCTGCACATATGTGCAGTAGAGCGTTGAGCATAGGCCTGTTTGTTGTTTTCGGTTGTTGTTTTCAGGTATTCTTTCATGAAATCATTCATCGAGGCGCAAAATGAGTGAGAAAATGCCATTTCGGACGTGGAGCTGTCTGTGGTGCTGAAACCGGGCTCTCTCTCTCTGTGTGGAGGTGAAGCCCTGGAGAGAGAGCCAGGTTTCAGCACCACAGACAGCTCCACTTCCCGACGATCCTTTTCTCACTCATTTTGCATCTTGATCATAAAGAAGGAATGCTCTGTGTTATCATGAGATATAAAGGTAATCGGGAGAGTCTTGGGACTGCTATTAAATGATTGTTTAAGCTTTTTTAATGGAGTCTTACTGTCTTGATTTGGTTTGATTAAGCAGGCACTTAGCTGCCGTCACATGTAAATTGTCATTGGTGTGTCCGTCACAGTTCACGACTGCCTGCCTCCCGAACCCTGGAGCTCACGGCACGAGCCTGGTCGTAGATGAATACTAACTAGACGTAAGTCATAGTATATATATTTATATACTAACTAGAGGTGAGCCATTGATGTATACTAACCAGATGTGGCCTCCTGTTTCTCAGCGTATGTCAACAGCGTTTCCATCTCCTGATGGAGTGAGTGGTGCTGAAGAAGTTCACAGTCAGACAGTCGTGAAAGACACTGGTCCGTTGAGCTGCTCATGGTTTTACCAACAAACCAAATCAAACGACCAAACGCCGAGGAGTACCCTTTAAGGCTGCACGATTGTGACAAAAAACCTAATTGCGATTTTTCTGACCAATCATGCGATTTTCACATTTTATACTTTCAAATGCAGAAAACAGCTAAAATTATGGTAAAAAAAAATTGTTACTTTTACATGGTCTTGCTCAAGTTGACACATAAAATTACACATATTGTAAACTAACTTCACAAAGCTTCAGGCAGCGGCAGCCGAGACGCCACCGTGCTGTCTGCATCACGTTTGGAAAAAAAGAGTGCATTGTTTTAATGAAATAAATAAAAAAATAATGAAAATCCAATGCTGTCGAAATTGTAATTCAATACTGGTCTTGCTTGCATGGTTCACAGAAGATTACTTAGACAACAGTTTCCAATGGGAAATAAATGGAAATTAAAAACCAGAACTGCAAATAGGGACCACTGTGAACCCAACTTCAACTCGCAAAAAAAAAAAAAAAAAAAAAAAAAGGGTAAAAAAAAGAAACTTAAAATAATCCTTATTGCTGTAATATCCTTAGATCACAGTCAGTTTAGTAATCCTGCTCTGGCTCGTCTCCCTCACAGCTTCATGTTTTCATGGAGAGAGACGAGCGAATCACATGCTGGATGAAGGCTGAGCTGTGGGGCGATCGGGGGAGAGAGAGAATAACCTACGACTCGTCCACGTTTCTGTAACGTGTAGCGGTGAGTCTTCAGGTGTTGGTATAAACTAGACGTGTTTCCTCTGGATCTGGCTGCTGCACGGCGACACCATCTACACCTGGCTCCACGTGGTTGTTTTCAAACCCAGAGTCCAAACAGCTGAGCTCCAGTTCCTTCTGATACCAGCGGCTCCGCCCCCTCTCCTGCTGCCATCTCAGACATTTTCACACCGAGAACGAGTCACACTGAAAACTTTGCTCCTCACGACACCGCAGAGCACACTGCAGGGTTTGTTGTTAGCAACCTGATGCTAGTTAGCTGCAGCGGTGCAGTGCAGACATACTTGCTTCCTGTTGTCATTTCTGATTGGCCGGTGGGCCGGAACGCGAGACTCGATCGTTTTGATTGGCGGATAGGTCTGTCACTCAAATGGCTCTAAAAGCCTCAGCCCTGTGCGGTTCGGTTACCGCAGCAGTTAAAGCCTCAGTTTCGATGCGGTGGCGGTTCATCGTGCAGCCCCAGTGCCCTTCCTCCGGGAGGGGCGCTTCACCGTTTGTCACTGGGATCACATTTTGTCCTGATGAGTAATGAGGCTGTAGGAGGCCAGCATGGAGGAGCCTCTCTACTCCACCCAGATGTTCAGGCTGAAACTGGATCTGGTGGAGACGCTGACCGAGGTCAACACATCGCGGAAACACAACATGGTATTGACAATCATCACTGCGGTTTGACGGTCTGACATGGCTTCACCTTCCAGAGGTGAAGCCGGAGACAGCAGAGCAGCACGCTGGTCACTACAGGGGTCAAAATGTGCTTTCTGGTGACTTTGCGTATCGGGCTTCACCACACACACCAGGGCCCAGACCGGGATACAGGCCAGGACTCTCCTCACACTTCACACAGAAAGGATCCTGCTGGATTTGAACCTGCAACCGCCTCGCCATGAGGCTAAAAGCCAGAGCTCTCGTGTTGGGACAAACAGCTGTGTTCCATTATCAGAAGACAGTAATGAGCAGTGGTCCTTTCCTCCCGCTGGGACCAGAGAACCACCACGGCTGGAAGCAGCACGGCCGACAACCACGAAGTCAGAGAGCAGAGGAGAGCATGACGCCGATTCCTCGGTCACTCAGAGGCAAAAGGGGAAAGTCAGGAGCTAACTGACATCCTCACATCGAGCAGCTAATCAAACCGCAGCATTAAACACTCCAATTAGACAGGAGTGCAGTTATTAACAAGCTGAACAGCTTTTTAAAGCATGTTCGTGATATGAACGGAATCCCTCACAAACTGCTTTTCTTCATGGCTGGATCACCGTCCTTCACCTGGACGGCTTCATCTGGCTCAGCATGGCTGCTCAAGCTGGCTTTCAATTGTAAATCAAAAAACTTGATTAATTGATGGCTTCGCTCTCGGTTTTTGGAGCTTTACTGAAAAAGTTTCCTACCACTAGAACACGTCCTGCTGACTTCTGTCACCCTACAGTTTCCAAAGTGAGGTTCTGGGTCCCTTCAAGGGGAGCATGGATCAGACGGCGGCCCAAGCTTTGCCTGCTCTGTCAAAGAAACCCAGAAGAAAGACTGTCCTCATTCCACAGCAGGCCTGGAAACCAATGTTCCACTGTAATCATCTCAGTGGGGTCCTGTTCTTCACTGGTCGGGCTCTGGGTTATTGATTACCTGCTGTACAGGGCAGACTTCATCCACCAAGGTAGACTGCACAAATGAATCAGAGGCCACCAGCAGCCAAGCCGGTAAGGAGCAGTTATTATTGCAACACCAATGTTCAGATAAAACTCTGGAATCTGGTTAGACAGACTATATTTTAGCTCTCATGAGCCCCTCTGTGTAGCTCCAGTGTCTCTGTTGAAGCTGAAGGTAAAGCTGCAGCTCAGATCCTGGAGGGCCACAGCCCTGCTTGTTCTCCACGTCCCCCGCTTCAGCACGGCTGTATCTCATGACGTTCCATCACCAAGGGCAGCAGATGTGTGCTGAAGCAGGGAGACACTTGAAGCATGCAGAGCAGGGGGTCCTCCACCATCTGAGTTTGACACCCCTGTGTAGCTGTAGCTAAGGCTAAAGCTAAAGCTGTAGCCAAGACTAAAGCTAAAGTAAGAAATTTACTACTAAAACAATTAAAATCCTTCTAATGTTTCATCTGGACAGCCTAAACTCACTGAAAGTTTCCCCAGCTGGTTTTTAATGTGGTTCACATGTCGACCTTGATGGCAGTAGAAGCTTTGACTTGAAGGAACAAACTCAGGACTGAAGGCCGGAGGAAAACCGGAGTAGAAGACTGGCCAACATGAAGAATTTCTCACTTTGGGTCAATGCTTTGTGAGCTTCATGGGAGGGTTTGAACTAATGTCTTGTCTCCGTTGACCGAACGATGACAGATCCATCAGATCCTCTACTCGGGTCCAATGGAGCAGACAGACTTGAGACGGAGACGACACGTTGTCCACACAGCTCTCATTAAAGCTGCTGTTTTGAATCATTTAAACGACATGTCTTATTATTGTGGGGCATCGCTTTGTTGCACTGGACCTTTTCACTGAGGATGATGAAGATGATGGTCATAAATCATTTGGCTCTGTGAGTTACTCAGTCCCGTCTCGCAGTAGGTCGTGCTTTTGTTATGTTGGATCCATCGTTTGAGTATTTTATTTTTTGTTGCCATCCAACTAATATCTACAGAAAACGATAGGAGTAAAGCACGCTGCGATAATTACTGATGCTAGCTCAGGATAGCTTTAACAATCAGCTCAAGCAGTGAGTGTGTGCTGACAGGAGCGTGGAGATGAAACCCAGGCGGGATTTCTTCAGCAGCAGTCTGAGCCGCAGTGATGAGCCTTCACGCTGATGACACCTTTCAATCCGTCTTAATGAAGAGACGCTGGGTGCTACCGTGCAGCCGCAGCTCTTAAAGACATGTTGCGGCAAAGCTTCACACCCAGACTGAAGAGCTGCTGCCATAAAGCTTTCATTCAGGAATCTGACTCTGAAATCATCATTTCAGTAAGTACACTCTCAAACCTTTAAGACGTAGCCCCGTTTTACATAATGACTCAGAGCACCTTCTTCTTTCTGCTCTTGTTCATAGTTGCCCTTTTTAAAGAGTGGAACACTCTGTTTATAATGGCAGCAACTTGTAAAAGCACCATCTCTGGAAATCCACTTGACATAATGGTTCTGTCAATGGAGAAATTACCCGCCATGCTGTTGTTAAGATTTGTGGACTGAGTGGTCGGATAACAATTCCCCAACGGCAGATGTCAAACTTTTCACTTTCACTGAAAGTTCAAATTAGCAATTTAAACACATAAAGCAACCATTTTGTAAAAGTGTGCACTGTAGGCCTGCAGAGAGACTTCCCCACCCACCAGAGGGAGGGAGTGTCCTCAGGAGGCCAGCATCTCGTGCCTTCTCTTCTGGAAAAACACTCCCAAAAAGAGATTTAGAGTCAAATAGTCTTTCCCAAAGACACTGGGTCGAGACCAGAGAACAATCACATGCTGTATCACTAAAAGTCAAGGGTCAAGAAATCAGAAATGTCATAGCTAAAGACTACTTTAATAATAAATAACTCCTCCTCAGGTGTGGGAAAGGCCCTTTCTCTACAGACTAGCAGGAAGCACTTCAAGGTTTCTATAGAAATCTAAACTGTAATTCTTCTTTTACCTCTCAAAATGACAAGCAGGCTTGGGAGAAAGATTTCAGCGTTGCTATAGACGATGATGTACAGCAACAAATCTGGTCCCAGGCTGTGAATATTTCTGTCTGGAACAGAACTAAATCCATACCGTTTAGAATTCTTCATCATTCATTCATAAAACACCTGCTGTCAAGAACAAAATAGATGTTAATTTCTCTCCGCTGCCCTGGAAATGTAACTCAGCCTGGTGATCCTGCTCACTGCTTCTTGTCATGTGTGAAGTTCAGGGTTCTGGTCTGGTTCTGGTACTGTGGAGGACCTGTCTGCTCTCTTCAGTGTTTCAGTACGAATGGATCCTATGTTCCTGACACTGAGTCTCACTTCTGACGGCACTCGCAGCAGACTTTTTAATGTTCTGACATTTGCTGCTGGAAAGAACATCCTGCTCTGCTGGATTAGCAGTGCAACTCCATCAAAAAGACTGTGGCACAACATTACTATGGACTGCTTTCCAACTGAATACATCACATGCATGCTTCACTGCAGAACAGATGCTTTCTGAGTTCTGGGACCTTTAAACACAAAGGAAAACACTTTAATTCTGAATTAAAAAGCTCCATGTACTTAGGGTGGGGGTGGAGGATGGGTCAGAGTTGGGTTTAGGTCGGGTCAAGGGGAATTGTTAGTGTTAGGGTGGGGCAGGGTTGGAGGTAGGTTTTCATGAAACAAGGAGCAGAGGACCCAGCGGAAGCCTGGTGTCAGAGCTAGCCCCTGGAGGACCTTCTAAACAGAACCAGCGCCCGGGTGCTGAACATCAGCAGCCCTGTGAACTCCAGGCTCTTCGGAGTGTCTTTGTGAAGCTGCTCTGGTTTCGACTCCTGGGAGAGCTTGAATGGAGATCCTACCATCGGTGCAGACCAGCCCGGTGCTGGGTTTGGTCTCCTGCTAGCCTGGAACCAGGCCAGCAGAAGAACCTCTGCTCTGAGTGGCTCATGGATGACCTGCTGCTGTCCTGCAGCACCAGAACTGCCTCCGGCGCCATGCGTCCCCAGGAACCCCTCACACTGCCCTGTAGGGGGCGCAGCAGGGCTTCCCTGAAGCCAGGCCCGGTCTCCACATCAGTGCTCTGAGGCCGTCTGGGTTCAGGGGCGTTTGGAGGGTTGGCAGCTGGGCAGTTTACAGGGCAAAGCAGCAACATGACTCAGTCCAGGAGCTCGTTTATTCTTCACTAAAATAGACATGAGCTTCGTGCACGTAGATGACACTGCTGATAAACCTCAACACTTCCACAGCAGTCCACCAGGACGCCGCTCTGGACCCAAAAAACCAGCTCAAAGCTGACAGGAGGAAGAAGCAGAGGAGGAGGAAGAAGAAGAAGACCCTTTTATTTCATAACATGTAGCTCTGATAGTGGCGACAGGAAGTCGAACACACTGACAGCCCATCCTGCAGGACTCCGTCCATCTGTCCTTCACTGCCTTTCTTTGTAATCGACAGCTTCACAGCATCTCTCCGGACGGAGTGAAACATGAGCTGAAGTCTCTCACCTCTTCCGTCACGTACATCGAGGTCTATCTGGAACTGCTCGGGTTTGGAATGAGCCAGCACTGCAGCGACGGTGGAGCCCTGAGGCGAGTCGGCCGGCGGAGGTGTTGAACTGACGGAGAAGGGAGGCTGTGAAGCACGGCGCTCTCAAATCTTGAATCAGGACAATCAAAAACGCCGTATTGATATGAAGTCTGATGGTCTGATGTGGTTTCCATGACTGAACTAACATCCATCACTTCAGGAGGCAGAAGTCTGTTTCAGGGTTTCACGAGTTTCTCTCATGCACTTCAGAAGATTTTAATCATTTCTCTGGGTGGCTTACGCCAATTTTCAACACTGTAACAAACCCACAGCAGAGGTTTGTTCCACTTTTACACGAGCTGACTGAATAAATCCAATACAGTAGCCAGTTTGAAGTTTTTATTTGAAATAGCTGTGGTTTCTCAGTGATTCTGTGTTTGTTGAAGTTCTCACTCAGCTTCAGACACGCCGTGGATCACAGCGTGCTTTGTTGGATTGATCCATGCATGTGATGCTGGGCTCCTATCTGATGTGGATTGATTCTTCTTCCACCATAAAACACACTGTTGGTTTCATGCTGAGCTGGCAAAACTCACTGCTTGTACTTCAGGCAGTTAAGTTTGGAGTTATGTAATTCTCCTCCTGTCTGTGGGTGTATTCACCCCTTCACCATGAAGACCCCCGCGAGGTTCGTGCTGAAGCCCCACATAGGGTAGGGCGGAATGGCAAAAATTTTATATCACAGTTTTTTTTAAATCATACCGGTTTCACGGTATTTGACAGTATTTTTTTTTCATGCAAGAGTGTTGTTACACACATTTTCTTCTAATAAGAAAATAATTACTGCAGTTGATTGGCTTTAAATGGCTCATTTGACTGTCATAAGGACTGTATCATATTTTTTTTGTTTTTTTTCATGTCCAGATTGCGTGATTGGATTGTTATCTGACCCACCGCTTACTTTTTTCCTCATAGTCAGTCCCTTTAGAACACATCTTGACGTCTGGCTGCTGCTGCAGGTTGAGCTGTGGATGTGGAGGGTGTGGATCTTACGTTATGACATTCCTGGTACTCTAAAAAGTGTTTTCGGCTCAGGTGGTGAAGCTAATTGCTGGTGTAACCACCGCCGGCTAACACTTCTGCTTGACAGCATTTGCAAAAGACAGTTGTTTGATCCACGTCCGACCTTTTAAAGGGATACTTCAAAAATTTGGCAAGTTGGCCCATTTAGCGCAATTCCTCAGTCATTAGAACAGCATACTTCCTGTTTTTGTGAGGGCGAGCTGTTGTTTATCCAGAGGTGAGTCGGGGAAGGTTTTTGGGACGGACACAATGGAAGTGAATGGTATTTTTGTTCCCCCTCGTCAAACTCAACAAATACACAATCCAACAACCCCAAAACACTTTGGTGGACACGTTATAATCCACACATTCACTACGCTGTGGAATATTAAAGCAAAATTACCAGATTGAGTTGTTTATGTGAAGATTGCTAAGACGGAACTACTTACTAAACATGGCGTCTGGGCGTAGTGATCTCAAAAGAAAAAGTAGTTCCCAGTATTTGCTTCAGTGTCGTAACGCTACAATATTATTTGTTGGTGTTCCACAGCGTAGTGAATGTGTGGATTATAACGTGTCCACCAAAGTGTTTTGGGGTTGTTGGATTGTGTATTTGATGAGTTTGACGAGGGGGAACAAAAATACCATCCACTTCCATTATGTCCGTCCCGAAAACCTTCCCCGACTCGCCTCTGGATAAACAACAGCTCGCCCTCACAGAAACAGTAAGTATGCTGTTCGAAATGACTAAGGAATTGTGCTAAATGGGCCAATTTGCCAAAATGTTGAAGTATCGCTTTAACAACAGGACGGGAGGCCAGACCATAATATGACAGAATCCAGGATCAGTCCCACTGTACCCGACAACCCCACCCGCCTGTACCGTGCAGTAGAAGAAGAATGTGTTTGAATGGAATCCTCCACACTGATGAAGCATGATGTTTGTGACGGTTCATTAAACAGAAGCAGTTCCACCGTCTGGACAGTGAATCATTCTGAGGACAGAACACGAACCATTCTGGATTAAATCCACTAGTTCGATGTTTCCCATCGCGACTCACAGAAGGCTGCTCTGACCACGTGCTAACATCCATGCTAACGGCTAACATGCTAACTTGCACTGGCTCTGCGTCATGGAGCCGCGGCTCTCTGATGAAAACACGCCTCACCTCTGACCCCTGTGTGTTCACGTATCGACCATCAGGTGTCGCCATTGCAACCGTATCACCAGATGCCATTAAAAGCTCTGGAGATCGTCTTTGGTGTCGCTGTTTTGGTGCATAAAAAAAAAAAACACTTTTACAATAAATAAAACAGATAAAACAGAATAAAACAGGCAAGAAAAGCCTGGCGGCCCCCCAGGCCTGTAAAGCACTGAGGGAAACCCTGAGGCTTCAGATTAACGTCTTGAAATTTGTGGAAGACGCTGATCTGAAGCACGCTGCAGGGACAAAGCTAATGCTAACATGAAGCAAATAGCCTCCACCTTTGGCAGACCCGAAAATCTGATGTTGCTGTTGAAGATTGTAACTGAAGATTGTAACTGTAATGTAACTGAATCAACTCAGGAACTGAGCGCTTCAAAGCTCAGTGCTTTTATTTTTCTTGCTTGGCTCAGAGCTGCTCTGTGAATTTTAAAATCAACTGGAATCTGTCGACACTAAAAGAGTAAATTTTAAGAGCCTCATAAACTAGAAGTGTAAATTACTAAAGTCTACAAGTTCTTTGTTTGACAGAATTAATATTTCTCTTGATTGCATGCTGAGCTGAGCTGCTGTTCAAAGCAGGAGTTAATTAAAACTGACGACACAGAAGTCAGTCAGTTCAACACTGGTTTACTTTCTGCTAGCACACGCTGATATTTTTGGGCAGGGTACATAGAAAATGATCAATTAGAAAAGGTGGCAGAGTGCAACAATAATCCCACTCAGCAGAGAGATGTTGAGTTTCTAAAGTCACGTCCTGATAAGATTTCCATGATTAAATCTGAGTAGGATCATCAATCAGCTGAGAGAGATCTGATCGTCTGCAGGATCATCCACACAGCTTCAGCTTCTGCTGAGAGAAATCTGAATTTTTGGGTTTCAGTGAAAGATTCTAAAGCATTGCAGCGAACGGGAGGAACATTCACACTTGCTTCAAAGAAAAGCTTCTTGAGAGGGACTGGTTTGAGTTTCAGACCAAAGTGAAACCCTGTTTGAAGCAGAAGACCTGCAGGTCAGCTCTGATCCGTGGCGGTGGTGACGGCAGAGCGCCCGTCCTCATTCACTCCCATTATAAACTCCAAAAACAGACCAAATCCTCACCAAGCCTGAAGCTCACAGTGACCCTGACAGAAGACAGGGAAAAGATGTTTTCACATCTCAAGACTGGACAAATGCAGCAGCACTTTAAAAGCTGTCACGTCTGTATGGAGTCCCACGGCGGGACAGAGGAAACTTTGGTTGGTGTTATTTAAGGAAACAATTTGTGGAAATGTTAAAAGTCATAGACCACTGTTCCTGAATTTTCTGCACGTTCTGATGTGCTTTTCGTGTACATGTTCTCAACAGTGCTGGATTAATTATGCATCGAAAAAGCAGCCTAACAACAATAACAATAAAAAAACGCCACCAAGGATAGAAACACTGATCTCTTAAAGAGGCAGGCATGCATAAAGAACAATGCTACAATGACTTTTGAAAAGCACAATATCACTGAAAAGATGGAGAATAAAGATAGCTTCGTTTTTTAAAGAATCAAAATGTCCAAAACGGGAAACATTGTGAAAAAGTCAAGGAAATGACTGATATTACCAGAAACGGCTAAAAAGTAAAAAGAGGTTGAAAAAGATAAATGGCTTCAAGTGTCTGAATTCACAGAAACACAGTGAAGAAACCACAACATTCCATTATTCTTAATTGAATTATACACAAAAACATCTAAAAGACTCAAGATGACTAAAAAAATTCAATGCATCAAAATTCAAAAACGGCTGAAATGTTTTAAAAAGTGCAGCATTCCAGCAGACTGGATGATCCATGTCTGCTGGAGGTTGGAGGGCCAGCTGGATGCTGCAGTTGGCTTCTGGGTGTAGAAGTGTTGAAAGTGTCTCTTTTGGTCGTAAAGGCTCCAGAAGGCTGAGTTCTGATGCAAAGCGAGCGGCGTGGTACATTTTGAGGAACGGGTTCAGATGTGAGTGTGGAGGTGGAGATGGCGGCAGAGGCTGCCGGCCATGTGAGCCGGCGGCCCGGCGCAGCATCATCGCACATTAACAGCAGTTATCGTGGAACAACTCATCCACTCAACATAATTACACCTGTTCGGCTGCTCGCATTAAGAATTCCGCCGGTGCTCCAAACGTAGCGGTGCAATTAAACCCTGATAGCGGATTATCCCGGGCTGCCAGTGAAGGGCCTCGCTCTGCCTCTCGGCTAAACAGCAGCGTGAAGCGAATGAATAATAAAGAGGCAGCGCAGATCCTGAGGGGCAGCGGCCCCTCTGAGGGGGCTGCAGCCAACCAGCAGATGTGTGGCGTCGGCAGAACCAAGAGCACGTCCGATCAAAGCTCTGGCACCGGGGGGGCAGGACAGGGCCGCAACACCGCCGGAGAAGGAAGCCCACCCAGCGGGGGAGCGCTCCCTCAGGACGAGCAGCTGCAGTTAGCCCACAGCTGACATCCTGATGGCGGCGCAGACAGGACGGGGTCTGGTCAGGGACCTGGACCCACATTCTCATCTTGAAATGTGTCATCAACAGAACAATCCTGGACAATAGATGCCTCTTCTGTGACGGTTATTGACATTAGGAAACAAACAAACTGGCCTCTTTCTCCCTCCGACCCGACAGTCTGCACGAGAAGTAAATTCCTCTGAAGTGAAGCTGCAGGTCCCTGTCCAGGTCCTGCAGGAACCCTAACGTCATCGAAACCTGACCCCATTATCCTCCTTGATCCCAGCTCGTTACAGACAGTTAGAATCTGTTTCAGCCTGGTACAGCAAGTTACAACAACCCACTGCAACCTGGTAAAACCAGTAACAACCAGTTACAACCCATTGCAACACGGTAAACAGTCATTACAACCCAGTACAACCAGTTACAATCCAGACAAAACCTGGTACACCCCAGTACAGCCTGCTACAACTAGTTACAACTGGGGATGGGAATCGAGAACCGATTCTTTTGTAGAACCGGTTCCTCATGTCTCGATTCCAAGGAATCGTTTGTCTGTCTCCTTAACGATTCCGCTATCGATTCCACTGTGTGCTGACGACATATCATGCGCGGAGCGTATGGACTCGCACAGCGCAGCTGCGGTCCGCTCTGGCGCCGCTACAGAGCCGTGGACCGGAAACTTTCAGCAAGGATCCTGTTTCCTCACTCTGGAGCCGCTGCTTCAGTCTAAACAGAAACAAGTCGGTGCCAGATGGAAACTAGTTACGTGTTCCAAAATCTGTGATTTCAAAATAAAATCTGTGTCACGTTTTTGCCTTCACATTGTTTTTTGTAATTCTTCTAGTAGAATATATAACAAACAACGCCGCCTAATCATTACATGCATTAGAAGAATGACCGATGTTGTTCTTACTCATTGTAGGAAAGTCAAAGACACCAAAATTGCACAAAACAAAGTTCCATGACCGGAGCGGCTGTGTTGCCAGATTAGGCAGGTTTCTGCACAATCAAGCGTCTTTTGAACCCGAGGTGGGTTGATGGAATGGCAATGTGTTGGTGACGTGTTTTTTTTAAATGCAAATCCGTTTTTTACAGTTTTAACATGCATTCTCTACAGAGACGGAGGTCTGGACTGCTTTCTATTGTTGGGCAGTTTTAATATTATATCTGGGGCAGATGTGGCAACCTCCATCAGCTGACAGCAGACACACCCTGTGTGAGTGACAGAGCTGCAGAGCTGGACCAGACAGGGGCATCCAGAGTGAGGCCGGTGTAGTTTGGTTCTGAGCTTTCCAGCCTGGCTTCAGGAAGAAGCTCCAGAGTTCGGCTGTTTTTCACACCAAAAGATGAAACTGGGGCGACTGGCAGCTGCAAAGTTTTCATGACATGGATATTTTTTTTCCTTCTGTTCAGGATGAACATATTAAAGAGTTAATGCAAACACCCCATTTGTGTTGTTTCATTTCTCACTCAGTGAGAATCGATAAGGAATCGTATCGATAAGCAGTATCGATAATGGAATCGGAATCACTAAATTCTTAACAATTCCCATCCCTAGTTACAACCCGATACAACCAGTTACAAATAGTTTCAACCAGTCACAACCCGGTGGATCTCAATACAAGCAGTCACAAGCCAGTACAGCGGGTACAGCGGGGTACAGGCTTGTTTCTGGGGTTTATCTCACAGACTTGTTGCTCGTTCCATCAAACAGCCGCACTACTGTCCCACCTGCTGCCGGCGTCACGAGCCTGCTTCACCGATTGATTAGCAGAAAGCACAGAAGCAGTGTGACATGTTGAAGTCTATGGTTGAATTCCCGGCGCTGGCATCAGTCTGTTCAGTGTGGAGGACTGATTCATGTGTTTCAGTTTCTTGTATCTCTGCTCTGTGGTGACAGTCCTGTCCAACCCCACCAATAGCAAAACATCAGAGAGTCAACACTGAAAATAACACCTGGGCTTTTTAACAAAGGACAGAAAACTGTCCACTTTTCATCAACACACAGGAGACAGATGGCTCTGACTGAAAGTTCCCAGCTGGTTGTCCTCTGTCCTCACAGTGCTACAAAGCTTGTTGGACGATAGTTTATACAGTTTGTCCAGGCCGTCCCTCAAAGACACTGCTACCTTTCACCAGATCAGTGGTTCTCAGTGTTTTTCTGTTACACCCCCCCCAGCAAGAAGAACCCCCCCCCCCCCCCCCCCGCCGCAACTATAAATAATAGCATTTGTCTATAAAATTGTTATAGGTACACCTCTGCATAGCATCCCTGTTAACATTAAAGCTCGTGTTCGGAGTTTTGAAAGAGAGAGGTTTTTTTTCCCCCCTCCCTCTGCTTTCATGAGCGACCAAGCCACGCCCCTTTAATTGTGCACGCTATTATCTGTCAGGTGAAAATGAGAGCGTCTGAGTCCTGCAGCATCCTCCATGTTGAGCTGTTTCCGGTGGATGTTCAGCAGACAGTGGATATATCTGCTGCAGAGCTAACTCTCCTCTGCTGGGCGAGCGATGTGCTCTCTGGCTGCTACACTTGACTGACAGCAGGACAAGGCGGAAGCTCGAAGTCTATTGGCTGACGCTGACCGGCGCTTTTTCGGATAACATGAGGGTCTATGAGACGAAGGCGGGGCTCATAAATACATTTTTATATTGCTTTATGCTAATATTATATTGTAGTATCGAACCAGACTGACACATTGAAGCTCTGTTGAAAAATGATTCATACGTTGGAAACGAACAGAAACTCCGGACACCAGCTTTAAAGAAAACAAAAAAGAAAGAGATATAGTTCAACTTACAAGAGTGACTTTATTAACAATGTTTATTATTCTGTAAAAGAAAAGATTTAAAGTGCATCAATTTGCCTGAAATTCAAAAAAATAATAATTTCCTTGTTTAAACGGTGAACATTTTGACAGACTTATTGCACCATTTGCTGCTGGAAAATAAAATTAAACAAAATCAGTAAATAATAACAAATTCAAATTCACTTCAGCAACATTAACTCAGGAGCACAATATATAAAACACTTTAACCTACAAAACAAAAAAACCAATAAAACAATTTGTGCTGATTTTTTTCCTTTTTTAATCAAAATGAGGAAGCCAGGACTAATGGCTCCATGAGCAGGTTCTGCAGAGCACAGCTTCTCAGAGGAGGTTTGGCTTCACAGAGGTCAGATGCTGCTAAAGGAAGCAGAATGCCCACAGCCCTCTGCCCTGAGAGTGGATCCTGCCTCTCCACACTCAGAATTCTCTCTTGACTCACTGTCTTCGTCTCTCTCCGCCTTTCTTTTCATCCCTGTTAAAAATGTCTTCATGTTGTCTCAGGGTTTGTTTACTGGCTTCACATCGCAGCTCGTTGCAAAAAAACCTACACAGAGCTGCACACTCCGACAATGACAGCGCCACTGACAACTACTGGAGAGGATGTGCAATGACTTTATTTTAGTCCGGCGTAAAAAAAAGCTTATGCCCCCCCCCCCCCCCCCCCCCCCCGGGCATCGCACTGCGGCCCACAGTTTGAGAACCACTGCACCAGATAAAACCCCCAGCCAAACCATCCTCCAAATGGATGGATTCTTTCACACTCCAGAAAACCCCAGAGAGCCTGTTTCAAAGAGGAAAAAGAATGGAAAGAGTGTTTTCATGTTTCAAGCCATGCTCCTCTTCAGTAATGCTGCTCAGCACATTTAGTTTTTCTGTTCCAATCCAACACCTGGACATTTCCTCCTTTCTCCTCCAGCACATCAAGAGAAACGACGGCCTCTGAAGTTTATCAAGTGTCTCCTCTGTGTTCAGTGAGAGGCATGTCTAAAGGTTTCCAGGGGTCTTTTGTGGAGTGAAAACATTTTTTTTATTTTCAAGTCTACAAAAAGCTAGTAAGCCGACAGTCGGTTTCCTTCTGATGCTCTCGGCTCCTCACCATCAGAGAAAGACTGGGAGCGACGCTGGCCGGCCACAGGCCTCCAGTCTGGTCAACTCTACGACAAATCCAGAAACACTTGGACTGAGGACTCACTGGAGACATCAGGACGAGAAACCGGAGCTGCTGGTTACTGAACGGTACTGACACTCCAACCGCACGAAGCAGAACCGTCCACGTTCTGAACACACCGAACGCAGTGAGCCAATCACAACCGTCTGGAATCAACACTGAGCGGACAGGAAGGGGAAGCAGGCGGGAAACGCTGGAACCTTCAGCACCCACAAGCCAAATGAACCAGAAATACTCAGGAATGCAGTTGTGAGCGTGACTCTCTGAAGTTGTGTCCCCTCACATCAGAAAGCTGCCACACGAACATGTGAACAGCATGGGAAAGGTAACGCTCACTGAGCGGGTCTTCACTGACAACAAGCAGAAGCTGCTGCTGTGGAGCACCCTGCCCATCCGGGGAGTCCCGGTCCACCACCGCAGCGTTTTGGGGAAGGAACAATTTATCGTGGGGTTACTGTGCATGCGTGTGCGTGTGAGTCTGCGTGTGTGTTTAAAAGGTTTGTTTGGGTTCGTGGTGCCTCACGTGTCGGAGTAACGCCACTGCGCATGCTCCGTGCTCCCTGAAGCCACGGTGGGATTAAACGTTCACACCGGTTTTCTTTCTGCTCTGAACAGATCTGCTGGAAACACTCCGGAGCTCCCTGCAGCTTCGCGGCGTCTCGTGGCGTTAAAAACGCTCCGATTTTCATTCAGGAAGTAGAAGATGACTTTAAAACACTGCGATCACGGAAACCAAACACGCTGGGACGCACTCACCTCCTCTGTTGTCACACCGAGTTCAGACAGCTGCATCATGGGAAATGTAGTCTTTAATAGTCCCGCTCATTTAAACTCAAACGGAAGTTGTTCTTTGGAAAACTACAAGTCCCAGAAAACCCGCCTCTCAGGCGTCATGGTGCGTTTACGGACCATAGGAATTACCGCGCAGCTCTCAGCGTACACGCGACTGTCCACTTCAGGACACTGCTGCAAAAATCCAGTCTTCTTCCCTCAGGAGATGGCTTTTTAGATTAACTTATGTTGAACAATTGTAACTATTCAAAACCATAGTATAATCAGCGTTCAGTTCAGGTTTCAGGGTCTCTGGGGTTGGGCTCTTTGCTTTTCTGTCTCTCTGTCATTCTTTCTTTGAAATAAGTAACCCATCAAATGATTGATGTAAATGCTAAGATCTGAGAACTCTTTCCATTTTTTGCTGAAACACACCTTTTCTAGACGTCATGTGCATTCTCTGCAGCAGAAGCTTTCGACTTGAACCATGTGAATCACGCATTCGCTCATAACTGACAGAATTTATTTTTTAAAAGAACCTGACACAACATTTGATGAAATGAAGAAACACTGAGAAGAACTGATACAGACGGGCACGAGGAGGGGAACTTCACGGTGACTCTGACTCTTTGATATCCACAGGTTTATTTTGTCATTGTAAACAAGCATTCTCGAAAATCCACCCTGCATGTAGGTGTAGCCGACGAACATCATATAACATTTTAAAAAAGACAGATAAGTTAAACTGTTGTGTAGAGATTATGTTTTCATGTTCAATTACTGCGTACCTTCTTAATGTAGCTCATTTTTTAAATATGAATGAATGTGTATCTTCTCCTCCTTTGACACGTGCTTCTTACACAACATGATTTAACATCGTCAGTCACCAGATATTACAGCTTTTATTTCAGTGTTTTTACAGAAGAGAGACCATCTTAGAATGTTTTATGTCCTTTCTGAAATTCAGTAACCTGCAGATAATTTCCATCCATTGTCACTAGGATAAGCCTCTGTCTGTGTGTGTGTGTGTGTGTGTGTGTGTGTGTGTGTGTGTGTGTGTGTGTGTTCTTGTATTTCTATCCTTGTCGGGGCCAAATGTCCCCACAAGGATAGCAAAACATGGAACGACGTGCCTTGTGGGGACCTTTTTCCGGTCCTAAGTAGGAGAAACAGTGTTTTCTTGACCATGTTGTTGTTACTGAAAAAAGTAAAAGTGCAAAAACATTTCTTTAGGGTTAGGCTTTGTTGTGGTGTGGGTTAGGGTTAGGGTAAGGGTCAGGGTTAGGGGCTAGACATGAATGGGAGTCAATGGACGGTCCCCACAAGGATAGAAATACAAGACTGTGCGTGTGTGTGTGTGTGTGTGTGTGTGTGTGTGTGTGTGTGTGTGTGTGTGTGTGTGTACATGTCAGAGTCCATGCAGAGGTGCACATGACGGCCGTCGGGGGGCAAATTAACACCCCCGATTAATTTAAAAAGACAGAGACAGAGTGAAAGCCTGCTGCCCAGCAGCAGCTGCTAACTTTATGAAGCTTTTTATATCAGCTCGAAATTAATCGCTCCAAATGTGAAAAAGAGCATTTGATTGGGAGACAAGCGGTGATGAGAGACTCCCGTCAGCCTGGGCAGCAGGAGATAAAGGCATGGATGGAGTGATGGATGGCTGTCCAGATGTCAGATTCAGGAAGTCAGGAGGGAAGGCTCACACTTCCTCCAAATCCCCAAGGGAGGACCATCATCTTCATCCAAAGAAACATCGAAACCCCTCTTTTCTCCATTGTTGGACATTGAAGAACAGCTCTTTTAAAGCTGCTGTAGGCAGGATTTTGCTAGTCAATGCTAATTTTTCTGTGTTTTCTTTGGATTAAATGTTAGAGTATCCATTGATAATCCTTTAGGAGTGTAGCATAACTGCACTACCGCGAGGGCGCAGCGTTTCCATCTGTCTCTGTTCTGAGCTGAAAAGAATTCACGACCGCTCCCGGTATGTTTGACCAATCAGAAGAGCCCCTGAGGCTCTATCCTGATTGGTCGAGGGGGCGCCGCTTTAAAGCTCTGTTTCTCGTGAACGCACACGAGGAAGTCCAGGCCCGCATATTGACCTGCTTCATCGGACATAACATCATCAAAACTCCACGGAGGACACTTTCTGTTTCTACTGTAGTTCTTAAAAAAAGGCTTTGACCCCAGGCCGCCGTGAAAAGGTCACAGGTGAATCAACCCGCCGGCGCAGGCGGCCGTGACACTGCCGGCCCCGCTCGGCACCCCGAGGTGGGCACGACTCCGGGTTTCAAATCGCCATCTTGGATGGGTCAAATCGCCATCTTGCGAAGGTAATCCTGCCTACAGCACCTTTAAAAGATCTTAAATTAAGTTTTATTGACTTCAGACATCTGGAGGTGTCCCCGACGAAGAATTTCCATAGTCGAATCTGATTCGTCCGATCCTGCTGATCGTCGACTGACAGTCAAATCTATCATCTTTTTTTTTAGAATAATTTGAAGATAGGCTACAGCAGAATGTTGCAGTAATAAAAAAAAAAAAAAAACCAGCGCAGGCAGGTAAAACAACACTTATTTTTTTCCTACACACTGAAACACAGACTGGAACAAAGTGTCGGTGACTCTAAACATCAAACAAATGATGTACAGTTGAAATGACCAGAACCAAACCCTCTTCTAACAAACGGGCTACAGCATGTCATTTATTTATTTCTATAATCTCTGCAGATAAGCTCACATTTTTTGGCTAAACAGTTTCTCACATTATCTGCTCAAATTAAATTAAATAGGTTAAATTGTGCTGTGTTGGTCCGCGCAGCGCAACATCCATGCGAAAACAAACACTAAATTAAATAGAATTAGCCTTTTAGATAAATAAAAAAAATAATATAATAACTTAAAATATTACAATTAAACGAAATAATAGTCAGCATTAAAATTGAGAAGTGAGTGACAGAAACATCTTTCATACACCCAATTATCTGGCTACTGACCTGTTTAAGGTGGAAAGTCAGATATATAGCTGTTGTGGAGTGATAAGAAAGGAGCTGCTGACACAACTTGCATTTGACTTTTTTTCGATCATCTTTGACTTGGTCTGAAGTTCTGTTTTTTTTTTCCGACATTTTGAGACTTTTAAAGTTCAGCCAAATCACCACCGAGATGCTGCTCTGTGACGGAGCTCTGCGGACTGTGCCACTCACCATGGAGGTTCATTCACAAACACTAAATAGATAGAATATTGAATAAAACTACAAGTTAAGTAAATTTTTCCACAGTATATTTGATTGGCTAATATGTATATCACATAGGCTTTATATCATGTTTATTTGGAAGAAACAAGCAATTCTATGTAAAATCAGTCATTCAGCACCCCCATACAGCTGGAATGGAATGGTCCTCGTTTAATAACCACATTTTGCGATGCTTCGACTGTATGATTGGCCGTTGAATCAGGCTCCTTCCAACGAATCATCGAATTGTGGCATATCTGAGGACACCCCTACAGACATCACAAGAATGGAGGTGAGTTCAGAGCGGCTCATATTACAAGAGGATCTGATTAAAGGGACATTTTCATTACATGTGTTGTGTGACATATCCATCATCTTCAGTGAGGTGAAATGGTGCAGTGGACAGCACCTCCGCCTCCTATCGAAAGTCCTGGTTTAAATCCAGATCCTTTTCTCTGTGTGTTTGCATGTTATCCCTGTGTGCCCTTACACTGCGAACAGGAAATAAGGCTGATGTAAACAATGTTTGAGTTGATTTGTGAAGGATTTTACAGCCAATAAAATGTAGCATGCATCAAAACAATAAGAAAAAGAGCAAAAAAAAAAAAAACTACAAATGCATGTCAATACAAACACATGTAAATAAAAATGGAAGCTTTCAGATCTTTATAAAACAGCTGATCAGAGTCATGGGGAATGGAGGATCTCCTCTGTGTTTGCATGACATCTGTATTTATTTGCACATTTGAAGTCTTGTGTTGAACCAAACATGTTATTGTCGTCTCATCTCGGGACATCCAGTGGAGTCTCTGGTGCCTGGCGGTGTCTTGAGGTATTCCGGCGCTTCGTTTCCTCTCATGGTGAGTGGCGTCTCGTGTCTTCTGGTGTCTTCTGCTCTCTGGCGATGTCTCCTGGTGCCTGGCATGTCGTGGTGCCTTGTGGCATCTGTTGACGTCTGAGGACAGTTCATGATGTTTTGCCACATTTGGGGACATCTCAAGGCATCTTGTGACATCTGGTGACATCTTGTGGCCTGGTGACCTCTCCACCTCCCGTCAGGTCATAGGTCAGCAAACTGTAAACATGTGAACATTGAACATTTGCTGAAAACACCGTGGAGGAAGGAGAAGGTCACTGCAGCAGCTTTCTGTCTGACTGAGAACACAGCACTGTTCTACTGGACAAACGGTTCCTGGCTGGGAGAGCAGGAAGTGCTCATCTCTTGCTTTGCAGCCTGGCTGACTTGAAGGAAGTTAAAATGAAAAGTCAATAATGGGCAGAGCCGTATGATTAAGAGTGGAAAGTCTGTGAAGGTGTTCAGCAGACGGTGCTGCTTCTCACTGAAGTCCAGTCTAAAGACCATCCTTTCACCTGGTGTTTGGGGCTGGAACGTCCACGTCCATCACAGAATCTGCTGTCTTCCTGTCTGCAGCCGTTTAATCAAATGACGCTGTGACTGTCTTTGTATTGTCTTGACCGGGTTCGTTGTCGCTGCTTTCAGATTCACTGTTGCAGAGATTCTCTGAAAAGAAGACGTTGGGTTAGAACTACAAGAACAGTCTGAATTTGCTGATCCCCGTTACCTTGCCACCAGGCAGACTTGTCCGTCGGTGGTGAAGCTGTTGCAGCGCTCTCCTCTTTTGGTTTGAGGGAAAATGCTGCCATGATGTGTTAATGATTTTTCATAACTTCAACATGGTCTCAAATTAAGCTGAAATGTTAGAATCGGCCTCAGCTGGTCTGGTGACTGATTAAGGTTGAAAGTTTACCAGATTTATTAGAATTCATCCCAAAGGGCTCATCCAAAAGATGGTGCCACACTGAAGTGAAGTTTTCGTGGTGCTGGAGGAAAAGTCACAGTGTCACCAGAGTCAGATCTTCCTGCGGGGAACCAACGGTCCGAACAGACCGTCAGCTGAGGCCGGTAGGCAGCCGGCCGCCGAGACCGACAGAAACAGAGTCCGGCAGCTCACCATCCAGATGGCTGTGTGCCCAAACGTGAGAAATGAAAGACGTCTAAACATCGCATCCCTATCAGGAACACTGAAGTCATACAGATTATCAAAGCCAGGACTACTTGTCTGACGAGTGACAAATCAGTCTCACTGACCAGAGCAAATCAGAGCTGCAGCTAGCAAGTGATGGAATCAAGAGCCTCAGGAAGAGACCGACACATCGGCTGACAACGTTTCATGCAGCATTTTTAAAGATGTCTGACTGACTGACTGTCTGACTGACCCTGACTGAGCCTGACCCTGACCCTGACCCTGACCCTGGCCCTGACCCTGGCCCTGACCCTGGACCTGGACCTGGCCCTGGCCCTGGCCCTGGACCTGGACCTGGACCTGGCCCTGGCCCTGGCCCTGGCCCTGGCCCTGACCCTGGACCTGGCCCTGGACCTGGCCCTGGCCCTGGCCCTGGCCCTGGCCCTGGTCCAAATGAACTTGAAGATCTTCATCTGCACCGTGTTGAATTCATGCTGAGACTCCAGCATACACTGTCTTCAGTCCAACAGAGCAGCTCATGACATTGATGTGGTCCATAAAACCTGCCTGCAAACAGGAAATGGATTTCACTGGCAGACCCCTCTTTGTCTGAGCATTCGTGTCACTCTAGTACAACACTGTGGAGCGGCTGAGGCATGCTGCCTGCTGACCAGATGATTACTGGCTCATGGACAGAAAGTTCACTGAGGTCCTAAAGAGGGAGAGATCAGCCTCACAGTCTGTGTGAAAATATTCAAATATCTTCTGAAGCAGTTCATAGTGACGACTGGCATCGCCGAGTGTGTAGCTACTGTATGTTGTCACATGAGAGTTGAGACATTCCTCATGTTTCCATGAGTCTCACTCCTGACAGAATGCCACCGTTGTGTGTCCACAGCAGTCATTACACCAAACTTCTCTGACACTGTAGCATGGCTGCGTCTCCTCTGCCTGCTGCTTCCTGTGGAAAGACATCAGGCCTCGCGATGCCAACCAGGATCCAGAGAAACGGGGGCGAGCGTCCCTTCTGGGTCCAGACGGGACCCTGGGCCCCTCAGCCTGGGGGATCTGGGGTCTGGCAGGTCCACTGTCACTTCCCCCTCTCCCTCCTCCAAGCAAGGGTTGTTGACACACACACACACTAAAACACACACACACACACACACACACACACACACACTCTGTGTAAATGCTGCTAATCTGTGTGGTAAAAAGCCAGTCTCTTCCTGCGTGCAGCCAGTGGTCAGAGGGAGAAATCCAAGATGGTGGAAATTAAACTTGTGGTATTTTGGCAGTTTCATTGTCGCTCGGCTCGAAGTTTTCCATAAAACCAGCCTGCATTCTGCATGTTGACTGCTCGTTTAGAGAAGTTAACAGACAGGAACCTGTCTGTGTCCGTGCACGCCGCCTGGTCTCTTCTCGGCTCGCCTCACCACAGCCGAGAATTTACATTACTGTAAATGTATCCGTAGAAAGGGCGTATATCATACGAGGGGGGACCCAAAAGTTCCCGGACTGTGGTTATAAAAAAAAAACAAGAAAGATTTCAGACTTTTGGCCGTTATATGTCGCTATAGCATAGCCTTAAGCATAACTGTGAAAATTTTCACGTCCCAAAGACGCACAGGCAGCTCACAGGCAGTGTTTATGTTATTTCAGTCCTGCTCCCTTCTTCGAAATATCCAAAAATGGCGGAACCCGATTTTGTTTTCTACTGGGAAAAACGGCAACAGAGGCACTCATCATGATCCACACTGCGTACAAAGATGAGGCTCTGGGGAGAACACAGGTCTACGGGCGCTGTCAGAGTGGTCAGATGTCCATCGAAGATTCGCCTCGCTCCGGCCGACCCTCCACCTCCCGCACAGAGGAAAAAGTCCGCAAAATCGAAGCTGATCTGCTTTTTTGACGTCAAAGGGACGGTCCACAGCGAGTTTGTGCCACCGGGGCAAACCGTCAACCAGGACTTCTACCTGGAAGTGCTGCGGCGCTCCGGGAGGCGGTCAGGCTGAAGCGGCGGCGCTGTGGGGGAGGGGGACTGGTGGCTCCAACATGACAAGGCGCCAGCGCACAGGGCTCTGCGGTAAAACAGTTCCTGGTGAAAAATGGCATGGCCCTGCCGCCCCATCCGCCGTATTCCCTCCATTTAGCATCTTGCGACTTCTGTCTCTTCCCAAGAATGAAAAAGGAACTGAAGGGGCGGAGATTTGATGATGAGGAAGAGGTGCAGAAAAAGTCGAAGAACGCATTTAAAGCGATCATTACGCACGAGTTTGCCGACGAAGAAAGAAAGATCTCAAGAAAGTGTAGATCCTACAGATGCAGTGGAACTGTGCCACAATGCTGCATATTTAATCAGTCAACCACAACTCTGCTGTTGATTGCACACAGGTGATGGATATAAACCCAGTTTTTGAAGCTGAGATGAGAACAAAGTGCTCTGAAACTTTCATTTGGTGTCAGCAGAAGTAAAAATGAGAAGAACATATGTTTGGCTGTGCCCCCACCCCCAGACTAATTTACCTTTAAACATGTGAAGAGAAGACTTAAAAAATAATAAAGTAAGATTTAATCTGAGATGTTCTGAGAAGGACAGCGACCTCTGGTCAGCAGCAGACACACGTGAGCTGTTCTGTGTTCAGTGTCTTAGTTGATTTAATTCACACCTCCTGTTGGGACTGGCTGGGGCTTTCTTGTTAATTCATAACGATCTCTGATGTTTGCCTGTGACTGCTGGAGTAGCTCAAACTGCAGCCTGATGAATGTGCTGGATATGTTCTGTAAGCGCTTTCCCTTGTCCGCTGGAAAATTACCCGTCCGTGTTGACAGGAGCATCCCGGTGGAGGTTGTAGCAATTTATTGTGCCGCTCCCCTCAGGCCAGGACCTCCGCCTCTCCTGCATGTGCAAACAATGTAAAAGAGGTCGAGTAAACAGCTGCATGCAGGAATCCATGCTGCTCGCTGGCAGGTAAAGCTGCTCCGTGAACTCACCTGGCCGAGGGAAACCGAGGACCATGGCTGCTCCCGCCAAGCCCAGTGTCACCAGAGCTGTTCGGAGTGTGCAGGCCAGTCGTCACTGTTATCATCCTTCTCTTCCTGTTTGGTGTTTTCATGCTTTTTAGATTAATTTGAAATAAAAACTAAGCTGTGAGTTTTTAAGGAACTATTTTTCTCTCTATCTGTGCATTGATTCATTTACACATCAACAATTAGGTTTGAAAAAAACTCAAGGCTGTAAATGTTTACACTACAGCCAGGATTTAATGTTTCTGAATTACCTACTTAGTTTGTTTTTTCAATTGTTTTAGCACTAACTGACTGAATAAGGCCTTCTGTCTGACAGCAGCAGGAAGGTCAACACCGTGCTCAGCGACGACGTTGGAGGAGCTGGGCCTGGGGACAACCCACTGCGTCCAGAGCCTCCTGGTGTCGCCCCAGCAGACTGTCTGCCACTCTGACCCTCATTTGACACCAGACACGGAAGCGGTGTGGCTGTGTTGCGTCGCATCATGCAGCATTAGCTGTTAGCATTAGCTCTCATTGTAATGAACGGCTGTATTCACACTGGATGCAGTTTAACAGCAGAAAGACGCAGCGCAGCCGCAAAGCGCCGCAGAAGACAGACAGCCAGGCTGTTGGAATTTGGAACCAAGGCACTCAAGCCTGGTCGATCAGCATATAACCCAATCCACAGAGAGAGCAAGGTCCAACGCTTCATGGAGGAACTGAAGGGGCAGCATAAGGCAACATGGAAGTCAGGAGAATGGACCTCACGGACCTGAGAGATGTGCTGAAGTAACGACTCTTGACCCTGCACACACTTCCCCAGGAGAGAGCAAGGAAGAGGGCAGCACGCTTGGCTAGTTCATACACATTACTCAAGCAACGACTTTGTCAACAAAGGACCGGACTCCTCTTCTGCCCCAAGCAGACTATCAACCACCTCAATCTACATATAGCGACTCCAACAGAGAACAGCCGCTGGGTCCACGTGGGGCTCGGTTAACGCCCGCAGAACCCACCTCAGACTTCAGCCCAAAGGAACTGTGCCTGCGGGAGATAGAGGAAGTGAGGAGGAGAACAAGATTGGGTTTGGAACAAGGCCCAAGTGGAATACTGTCTAAAAAGTGCCCCAAGCTTCGACATCAGCTCTAAGAATAATGTAGAGAAGAGGCAACATCAGGAACAGGGTCTTTGCAGCACACAGATATAATCACATAGGTGCCATGCAATACTTCCACCGGAACAGTTTGGAGCTCAGTGTCTTGTCTGTCAGGGACTCCCAGAACCTGAAGTTCCTCCTTGATTCCCCTGGTGTCAATTATCCTATCAACCTATCATCTTCCTCCTCCTCTTCCTCCCAGGTGTATTTACCTCCTCCTGTCTGTCTACTGCCAGGTGCATGCGCCACGTGCCCTCATCACATGTCTCCTACTGCGTTTTGGTTTCCTCCTGTCAGTCTTGGACTTCGGTCTCATGTCCTGCCTCGGCCCTTCAGGTCTGTCTGCCCGTCTTCTCATAAATTTTGTGAAGACTTCTGAACCGAGTCAGCGTTTGAGTCCACCTGTTGGTCCTGACATTGTCAAGGACACATCGGGATATGAAGGGTATCAGAGTAGGAAGGGTATCAGAATATAAAGGTCATTAAGGTATTAAGGGTATTATGGTACAAAGGGTGTCAATGTATAAACACTATCAGGGTATCAGGGTATGAAGAGTATCAGGGACGAAGGGTGTCATGGTATTAATTGTAGCAGGGTATGAAGGGAGTCAGGGTATGAAGGGTATCAAGGTTTTAGGGTATCAAGGTAAGAATGGTGTCATGGTTTGATGGGAACCAGCATATGAAGGGTATAAAGGTTTAAATCAAGGTATAAAGGGTATCAATGCATGAGGTGTATCATGGTATCAAGGGCATAAATGTGCGAAGGGTATTAGGGTATAGGTGTATCAAAGTATAAAGGCTATCAAAGTTTGACTTGTATCAGGACATGAAGAGTATCAAGGTATAAAGGGGATCATTGTATCAAGGGTATCAGGTGTTGAAGGGTTTCATGGTATAAAGCGTATCAGGGTATGAGGGGTATCAAGGCATGCAGGGTATCAGGCAGTAGAGAGCGATGTGTTTCAGTCTGGGCCAGCAGACACAGGCACACATGGGGACAGAGCCACGATGTGTTTAAAGACATAGGACATTTGAGCTCTTCTAAACATAACCATTTGTTTTCTGGATAAAGTTGCAAACTGCATAAGTCAGTGACTCCAGGAGCATTTCAGAATGACCTTTAAATTATGGAGGAAAACAAAAAATGTCATTTTTGACTCCCGGACTTTATGCCACTGGGATCAGGGCTATCAAGGTATGCAGAGTATCAGGGTATAAAGGGTATCAACCCCCACAAGTGAACCCCACACATCACCGCAACATGCAGCCCCCACGCGTGGCCCCCACATGTTACATGATCCCAAAATCTGACTCCCTCACTTGATCTACAAAGATGGTCCCAACACATGACTAGAACATGTGGCAACAACATCTGGCCCTAAAAAGATGTGACCCCAACAGGTGACCCCAACACAGGGCCCCAAAACCTGGGCCCAAACTGTGATCGCAACACATGGCTCAAACATGTGGCCAAAACACATGACCTCAACAGGTGACCCCAACAGGTGACCCCAACACGTGGCCCCAACACATGATTAAAACAGGTGACCCCAACTCATGATTAAAACAGGTGACCCCAACTCATGACCCCAGAATGTGGCCCCAGCACATGATCCCATCACGTGGCCCCACACCTGCCCCAGGGCTCCATGCCTCAGTTTTCATATGGATTGGCAGGTGAAGGTGTTTGTATGGAGGTCAACATGATGAACGGTGGTGCAGGAGGAACTGTTCACTGTGCCTTAGCAGATTTTGTTATATATGATAAAAACACCTCAGTGTTCTGGAGGAACTGAGGAACATCAAGCTTTTAGAAAACATCCAGTCAGAATTTTAGACAATTAAGATAAATTCCAGTAATAAATTTCCAAGAATTTTAAACGAATCATTTATGTTTTTAATTGATAATAAAAACAAGATCTAACAACAAGGTGTAATGTCTTTTTATAATTTACAATGTTCGGTGTTCTTTAATGGTTGAAATCAGACACAAGACCTGACGTTTTAAATGAGATTAAATTGAATTAGATGCCATAAATCCTGGACTGAGGCGGTCAATCAGTTTAGCATCTTCAAAGTGACAATTCGTGTTTTTCAGCTCTCGCAATGATCACAGTTGAAAATAAATAATACATTATAAATAAAGAGAAAGAGAACAAAGCTGGTTGTTTAAAGTGAATGCCTTTTAATGGAATTAATGTGGACAAAGAGGCTGCAGTAAAGCGCAGATCCGCGGTGAAGAGCGCACAGTGACGAGTCCTGCAGCAGAGAGGACCGGAGGAAGGAGCTCTCCCTCTGCCTCTCCTCCTCTCTCTCTCTCTCTCTCTCCCTCTGCCTCTCCTCCTCTCTCTCTCTCTCTCTCTCTCTCTGCCTCTCCTCCTCTCTCTCTCTCCCTCTGCCTCTCGTCCTCTCTCTCTCTCTCTCTCTCTCTCTCTCTCTCCCTCTGCCTCCCCCCTCTCTCTCTCCCTGTCCTCCTCTCTCTCTCCCTCTGCCTCTCCTCCTCTCTCTCCCCCCCCCTCTCCTCCTCTCTCTCTCCTCCTCTCTCCCTCTGCCTCTCCTCTCTCTCTTCCTCTGCCACTCCTCCTCTCTCTCTCCCTCTTCTCCTCTCTCTCTCCCCCCTCTCCTCCTCTCTCCTCCTCTCTCCCTCTGCCTCTCCTCTCTCTCTCTTCCTCTCTCCCTCTGCCTCTCCTCTCTCTCTCTTCCTCTGCCACTCCTCCTCTCTCTCTCTCCCTCTGCCTCTCGTCCTCTCTCTCTCCTCTTCTCTCCCTCTGCCTCCCCTTTCTCTCTCTTCCTCTGCCACTCCTCCTCTCTCTCTCTCTCCCTCTGCCTCTCCTCTCTCTCTCCCTCTGCCACTCCTCTCTCTCTCCCTCTGTCTCTCCTCTAGCTCTCTCGCCTCCTCCTCTCTCTCTCCTCCCTCCGCCTCTCCTCCAGCTCTCTCTCTCTCTCTCTCTCTCTCTCTCTCTCTCTCTCTCTCTCTCTCTCCCTCTGTTTTAAAGTCTCAGTCGGACTTGCTCTCCTCCACACGTTACTTCCTGGATGGATGTAGGATCGTGAAGCCTCCATCACCAGCCGCAGCAGCAGCAGTGAGCAGACCGACCCTCCGTGTCCGTGTGCCCGAGCTGCGCTGCCTCTTTCCCCGCCGCAGCAGCCGCCGGAGCTCCGCCGGTGCTCCGCCGCGCCTCGCCTCGCCTCGCCTCGCCTCGGCTCCGGTCCTCCGCCGCTCCTGCAGCATCCTCCGGCTCCGGGAGCATCTGAGCATGTGTGCTCGCTGAAGGAGAGACTGCGCTCGGACCTGTCTCCATCCCTCCATCCCTCCATCCCTCCGCCGCCTCCCCGCGCCGCTGCGCTGCGTCTCCGGCTGGATTTTACGCAGCGCCACGCGCCGCTCGTGTGCCAGCAGGAGGAGAGGAGCGCAGAAACTCAACAGTTGCTTGTTGTTTGCATGTCGACTGCGTTTCCCTGCCATGTGGAGGCTACTGCAACCGCGCTGCCGCTGCTGGTGGATTTTGTCCCTGCTGCTCCCGGCCTGGGCCGGATGTCATCCCGGTAAGTTTCTGCCCCCTTGCAGGCGCGCGGAGGGGCTTTTCCCCCGTGTTGCCCCCGTGTGTGACGGAACGTGGCGGGAGATGCTCCGTCCGCTCCGGGCTTCATTCTGCTCACGGTAGGAGCTTTGACGCGCTGCTCCGGTCCCTCTCCGGTCCCTCTCCGGTCCCTCTCCGGCTCCGGCACGCCGGGAGCCGGGCCAGTATCCGCGGGCGTAAGAAGCGCTCGGCGGGCAGCTGACGACCTTTTTCTCCCCCTCATACCGATTAGAAGCAGAGCTTTACCCCCCGTGCCCCCGCCGGGGCAGCTCTCCGCTGAAAGCTCCTCTCTCGCTCCGGTTTGCGTCTCTTTGCCCGCTCGGATGTGAACCGGGAGCCGCGGACGCGCGGATCCGCCGGCTGGCTGCGGGACGAGAGGCGGGAGCGCGGCGCGGCTCAGGCCGGCCGGTAGACCCCGCCGGCCCGGTGGAGTCCGCCTGGCCGGGCAGGGGATGCCTGATCACACACACACACACACACACACACACACACACACACACACACACACACACACACACACACACACACACACACACACAGCTCTCATGTACCTGTTTCCATCCTCACACTGGGGCTGGCTGCTGTAATTGGGCTAATCTCCCTCTATTATGTAACCACTGCACTGTTCCCACGTCCTCCCTCTGCTCTGATTAGTGCCGGTTTGGTTTAACCCCCCCTCCTGGATCCTGGTGACTGGACTGAACCCCTGCAGATGGTTTGGTGTGTCTCCACCTTTGGGGGATCACTGGGAGATCACAGCACACGATCATTCCACACATTAGATTTGACCTTGAACCAGAATGGATGTCCGCTCTAAACGCCGCCGCCGCCGCCGTCCTCCTCGGGCCCTCCGACCGGCACAGCTTCCCTGCCCCGCTGACTCCCAGCCTGACAGACGGACGAGAAGGGAAAGGTTCAGATTCCAGCTCGAAGGACAGGTTGGAACATTCCAGAGTCGCTAGCTGTCTGACAGCTTGAACCTCTAAACGAAGCCGTTCCCATGGCGCCGCTCGGTCCTGTCTGAGGTGTTCTGCCGAGCCGCTGTCCCACGGCCGTCTGTAGACCAGGCTCTTTCTCAGATGGCGTTGTCCTCCCGTCGGTGTCCTCGCTCTTCAGACATCACAGAGTCCGTCGCGGGCCGATACACGTCCTGCCTCCGTTTCTCCCTCATCACAGCGGCCGGGTGGAGGTGGGCTGGACCTGCAGCTGGGTTTTTGTCCCCAGTGAACCGAGGAGCTGGAGTCCTCCAGACCACTTTCTCCTCATTAATGTAAAGTGGTGTCAGGACGGAGCTCCTGTGACACCGCCGCTCCACTCGCTCCGGGCAAGCCTGAGGAGCCGGACGGTCTCCGTTCCAGCAGGAGACCGCCCTGACCTCCGGCAGGAGACCCCCCTGACCTCCGGCAGGAGACCGCCCTGACCTCCGGCAGGAGACCCCCCTGACCTCCGGCAGGAGACCGCCCTGACCTCCGGCAGGAGACCACCCTGACCTCGGGCAGGAGACCGCCCTGACCTCGGGCAGGAGACCGCCCTGACCTCCGGCAGGAGACCGCCCTGACCTCGGGCCCGCTGTGCCGCTGTTATACTCCTGTTAGCTGGAAAACGCTGGGGGAGCACAGAGATCAGCTGTCCTCCAGAAGACAGTCAGGAAAACCCTGCAGAACCTCACTCCTTACCTTAAATCACACAAAAACTACTCAGTGTAAAGACCTGTTTCCTGCTGGAATGACAGAATCAGTGTGTTATTGAGACCCGATGAGATGTAGAGGGAGGAGAGAGAGAGGGAGAGAGAGGGAGAGAGAGGCTGGTGATGAGGGGGAGACTTTGGTCCAGGATCCGGTCCAGAACTGATCAGGCTCCTGTTTGATTCACACTGACGTCATTTTTCTCTCCTGTGGTGGAAAAATGGAAAAACACACCGAGCAGCCTGACAGCCATCACTCTGTGTGTGTGTGTGTGTGCACGGTGTTGTGTGTGTGTGTATGCATGGTGCATGTAACTGCGTGCGTGGTGTCTGTGTGTGTGTGTACGCGCGTGCGTGTGTGTGTGATTTGTGTGTCTGTATGGGTTGTCTGTGTGTGCACGATGTTGTGTGTGTATGCATGGTTTGTTGTTGTGTGTGTGTGTGCGTGTGTGTGCGTGATTTGTGTGTCTGTATGGGTTGTCTGTGTGTGCACGGTGTTGTGTGTGTGTGTATGCATGGTGCATGTAACTGCGTGCGTGGTGTCTGTGTGTGTGTGTACGCGCGTGCGTGTGTGTGTGATTTGTGTGTCTGTATGGGTTGTCTGTGTGTGCACGATGTTGTGTGTGTATGCATGGTTTGTTGTTGTGTGTGTGTGTGTGTGCGTGTGTGTGCGTGATTTGTGTGTCTGTATGGGTTGTCTGTGTGTGCACGATGTTGTGTGTGTATGCATGGTTTGTTGTTGTGTGTGTGTGTGCGTGTGTGTGCGTGATTTGTGTGTCTGTATGGGTTGTCTGTGTGTGCACGATGTTGTGTGTGTATGCATGGTTTGTTGTTGTGTGTGTGTGTGCGTGTGTGTGCGTGATTTGTGTGTCTGTATGGGTTGTCTGTGTGTGCACGATGTTGTGTGTGTATGTATGGTTTGTTGTTGTTGTGTAATGGTATCTTGTATGTGTACATGGTGTGTGTCTTTATGTGTGTGTGTGTGCACGGAGTCTTGTACGTGTGTGTGTCTATGTGTGTGTGTGCACGGTGTCTTGTATGTGTACATTGTGTGTGTCCATGGTGTGTGTGTGTGTGTGTGTGTGTGTGTGTGTGTGTGTGTGTGTGTGTGCGTGTGTTGTCTGAGCCCCCTCGTCTCCCACGTCACCTTCAGGGCTCGTTACAGCAACACACACTGTTTCTCTGTGTTCATTCTACGTGTGTACAAAACCCCTCCACACACACACACACACACACACACACACACACACACACATAAACGCACACACATTTCAGCAAAGACAGGACTGAGACCGTCACGTTTCCCCGCTGTGCGGCGCTGCATGGTGACCCACTCTGCCCCGCTGACGGTGTGTGGGCGGAGCTTACCGTCTCCGCCCTGCTGACGGTGTGTGGGCGGAGCTTACTGCCTCCACCCTCAGGCTGCAGTCGCGGTGCTGCGGTCAGTCGAGGCTGTCAGACATTCAGGAAGCAGACGCTCCTCTGCAGGTTCTGTTCTCCACCCAGCGGAGAACGCCGCCTTTCATCAGGGCTTTGGAACCTGGAGGCGGAGCAGAGGTGGTCCAGACCTCCCGGTCCTCGCCATCCTCCACCTTCTGATGTCTGCTGCCAGAGGATCACTGGAGCTGCAGCTCAGACTGGTGGTACAGCTGAAGCGTTTCATCAGGTCAGGAGAAAGGCCAGAGGTCACAGCAGAGGTCGTTAAAGACAGAGGCACAGCAGTAAACCCTGGGATGAGTTTGAAGTCAGGAGCGTCAGCGTGTTAACATGTTAGCATGTCAGAGGAGGGATGACGTCACGGGTCTGCTGCAGCACCAGGCTAAAGAAAGGCACCCGTGATGTTGAGCGGGATCTCACTGATGAATGTTGCTTCAGCGCAGAGCGAAGCTGGAACAGGCGGAAACATTCTGAATCGTAAAAACATCCCGATGGAGCAGAGGGTGAAGGACTGGAGCACCTCAGACCTTCATCACTGATCAGACTCTGCTGCCCCTCCTCCCCCCCCCCCCCCCCCCCCCCCCCCCGTCAGTCCCTCCTCTCTGACCTCAGGACCTCCCCCGTTCTGCAGCCTTGATCAAACATGTAGAGAGTGTGGGGATCAGGCTGGTCTCGTCTCCACGGCTTGTTTCTCTGTGGTCATGTTGGCCGTGATGAAGCTGCGGCGCTCGTCCCTCTGAAGACCGGGTCCACTCAGGGCCGTCTTCTGTCCGTCTGCTCTGCTGGGAGCTTTACTTTACCAGAGATACTTCCAGGGTCAGCTTGTTCCCTTAAAATGGCCTCAATTTGTAGCCACTAATTATCTTCAAGAGTAATATTTTCATTTACTTTCATTTGCTTCATTTAACACACACACACACACACACACACACACACACACACACACACACACACACACACACACACACACACACACACACACACACACACACACGGAAAGGAGCATTACACCCTGGTTCTGACAGTATGAACATTGACTCTGATAGAAATTCTACATTTGCAGAGTAAATGTTTAGAGTTCACCTGAAGACTTCTCTGAGAAAATGAGTCCGTTTCAGTCTTGTGTAGCTGTTTGATCTTGTCTTAACATTTCTAAGGATTTTAGTTTTTTCCCTTCGCCTGCTGCAGCGGTTTGATTAGTACGGATTTTATTTTGACCATTTTGATCAGTAAATCAAAATTACATTTAAAAAACACTTCAGAATACCAAATCTATTGAAAACCAAAAAGACTCAGTTACATTTTGGTGTGAAATACTGCAGAAGAACCGAACACATCCACATCTTGTGCATCAGTGTTTGCAGTCCTTCATCATTTTCTATGGGTTCAGTGGATTGTGGAACGATTGTCTGATACCCTGCTGCCTCATCACACATCACATGTTGCACTGGACAGTGTTTTATGCACACACACATTCCCAGTCTTTTGCGGTGTGTGTTTCTCTGAGCGGCTGTGTGTCCGCTGTTGACCCTGAGTGAGTCTGCATGTTGATGAAGTGACCAGTGAAGTTTGGCTCTGCCTCTGTAGCCGTACCATTGTTGACCCCGAGAAGCGACCCGTTCCAGGTCCAGGTCCAGGTCTGGGACCGTGGGTTCCACTGGCGGACGGATGAAGCGCGGTGCTAACAGCTAGCGGAGAGCGCGCTGGCTTCAGAGCAGCCAGTGGGAATCGAAGCAGCGAATAAAGAAAGGAGAAAATCACTACATGCCAAGAAGTGTTGTATCACACAGCGAGCGGCGCCGAGACCTCCTCATTAAATTCTTGCAGTGGCGTTGGTTTTTCCACTTTAATGCTTGGGAGACGCTGGTTTCCTCCTCGGAGAGAGATAGGGACTCTGGGGCCACTGAGACGAGCTCGTAGCCCAATTTGTCTGGCTTCCAGGGGGAGGTGGTCTGAACAGCGCCGCCGCCGCCTCCCTCCTCGTGTGGACTGACCTCTCCCGGGCCGGATCTCACGTCTCTGGTGAGCCGCCTCGCTCCGAGCTGTCGCGTTCGACTTGGTGTTTTCTGTTTGTCTCTCAATCCACTCCAGCGGGTTAACGGCGCTCTGCGGCGCCTTTCTCTTCGGTCGCTGTCCGGAGGTGTGTCTCTGGCAGGCGTGCTGTGGAGGACGTCATTTTCAAATCAAGGAAATTACATTCCCTTTCAGCCCCAGGCAGATGATTCAATATTCAATGTGCTTTATGCATAACATTAGGCCAAATTTCCCAGCCTTCACTGCTGTACCATTACAAGCAGCGTTACAGAGACTTCTGCGATTCAGTCACTTCATGGGTTTGTGCTGGAACCCTTCTCATTGTCAGTGAGTTTGAATAAACCTGATTCATATTTTCTCTCTTTTTAACCATCTTTTAAATGGTTTTCTCATCTTGCCAAAAATTATTCTCACTGGTCCACATCCACCCTTCAAATGTCTCATGAATTCCCGAACAGTGTCCAGCAGCAGCATTCTTCGTACCATTAGGACCAAATGCAATAAGCTGCTTCTGAGATGCTGCTGGTGGAAAGAGCAGACACACCTGAAGGGAAAAAGACACACACAGCTGGGTTTCCTGTCTACACACTCATCATACCGGCCTCAGACATGAGGCCCAGCCAGAGACATGTCTTTATGTGGAGGTGTTTAATAGAAATGGTCTTTTAAAGACGCTGAACTGTCCAGTATTGATGTCTCTGGAGGCCAGCAGTGGGAATAGTCGTTCTTCTTCTGTGGAATCAGCAGCTCGGCTCGTTACCTGATCATGAGCATGCTTGGTTCTCGGCGGAGAGATGTTGGGTGGATGTTCAGTCAGCCATCACAAGCCCCTGCTGCCTCCATGTTGGTTTTGTGGGACTGTCTTTCCAGCCGCTCCGGAGGAGCCTCTCCAGGCATTCTGTGTTCTGAAGCTCACTGGAAGGACAGCCAGTATCTGAGAGCTGGAGGGAGAAGATATGATTTGAGCTCTGCTGAGGAATGAGCAGCAGGTTTACTCATGAAAGACGACTAACAGCAGGAGGGACCGAGTTTTATCAAGGCCATTTGGTTCTATAGTTGGCACTTTGTGTGAATCTGCTTCTTCAGGACATTTGGTTCAGAACCAGGCATGCATCAGAACTCTTCCATGAGATTAAGTCAATGTTCTGGACCCAAAAGAGGATTTCATGTTCTGGAACACTGATTGATGTGGTCCAGGGAAAAGCCGGTTCCAGTGTCAGGGATGCGAGCCGGGGAACAAAGCGCATGTCTCAGTCAGTCCAATCAGGCCGAGGTTCAAGTGAGGGAAATCCAGAGATGTGGTGAAGAACAAGGAGAGGAAACACTGAACCAGCAAGCAGAACAGAAACAGTATGGAAGTCTTGTTCACGACTCATGGCTGACAGCAATCAAAGACCTGGTTCACTGAATGTAGCAGCAGAAACAGGGACATGAGAAGACGCTCAAGACAAGAGAGACAAGTTAGATTCAGGAACTACAGACGAGGCAACATGCCGGGGTCACCGGTGGTCTGAGACATCTGACCCAGCATCGGTCTCTCAGTGAGACACTTCCAGTTGCTCCACGTTCCGAGACAGAGCCACTCTGATCGGTCTGCTGTGGTACAGAGCTCAGGACTAGAACATGCTCCAGAACAAGTCTCCTGCAAACGGAGTAAACTCCAGCAGTGAGGCCAACATCTGGGTAGGCCTCAGGAGACCAGCTTGTTGCTGTTCATCAGAAATGTGTGTCACTGCCTTCATCTATTTATCGAAAGTTACCGGTACAATATTAGACCTCAACGCCCACCACCGTACCCGAATGGATTATTTGGTGTGACTCTTTGGGCATTTTACATTTACATTGCTAACATCTGTGCTAATGACTCGTCCGTATTAAATCACTTGGACACTGAATGGATCCAACATGGTGAAGTACGTTCCATACCATGACCTAAAGTGAAAAAGTACCTTCATTCTGACCACCACACTGAATGGCTCCCAATCATGGAAGCTTGTTAGGAAACAGGCTGAGAAAGGGGCAAGCAGCAGCCGGCAGCAGAGGTGAAGTCAGTCACGGAGCCGTCAGCTGTTCAGACGTGCTGCTGCTACACTAATGAATGGTTTGAAGCCTGATAGTAACATTGTCCAATAACACAGTCACACTCCAGTTATCAGGAACTTCTCGCTCCCTGTAATCACTTCCACCTGTCCTTACTTCTGACGTACTGGACGCTGACAGGCAGTGCAGCAAATTTGGAGATTAGAAACCAGCCAGAGAGTTCACGTTATGGCAGCTGAGGGAAATATTGCTCCAGAGAATTTGAGCACGCACTGTGTTTTACGGGAGCCGGGCAATTTGACAAATCGATGTGACTGCTGACACAATTAGCCTCCAGGGCTTATTATACGATTAAGTCCAATTAAGTCGTTTCTGCAAGACAATGAAACCTTCAGTCTAATTCTAAAGACTGAAAGGTTTTTCCATGTGAATTTAAAGTCTCAGCAAACATTTTAACAAACCAAGAGTCTGGGTTAATAAGATCGTGTGGAAAGCATGTTTAATGAGATAGTGTGAGTTTTCTAGCTCAGAATAATACCATGAAGGAGACCTGAAATGAGGGATATGTGTCCGTTAGCTCTGCAGTCCATCGTGGATCGATGGGAGGGTTTGCTGAGCACCCTGAAGCACACAGTGGAATGTGACGCCATACAGATGGTGTGTTGGTGAAGACAGTTTTCAGATGAATCAGTGTTGCAACAAACAAATCTGAATCTGGCACACCAAAAAACAGAAAGAATACCAGACAGGATCTGTCACACAGTCAAAGGGAAGACATTCAGAAGACACTGTAAAATCTAAGAATGGGGCAACACAGAAGAAGTCTGCTATGTAGTCAAGTCTGAAAATAAACGCTATGGGTGGGGGGTACAGCTGAGGAGATCCAGTATTTGATATTTAACACACACCTGATGTGCCATGTTCATGCAGGTCAACGTGTTTCATGGGCAGTGTGACTTGTTCGGTGTATCAGTCACCAATATGTCCACACTAACCACAAATGCATCAGCAGACTTGCTATCAACAATAAACAGTATTCATTATAATTCTCTATGTTGGGTTATAGCGTCTCTGACCTAAGAGACAAAGCTTCTGAATCAGGGATGGTGGAAAGTGGATGGTTTGAAAAACGTGGACTTTTTTTGTCAAATCAGTGGATTTCAGAACATTTCTGCAGCGTGCTCTTCTAGATTTTCCTCCTGTTTTCAAATAAATTCTCTCGAAGTGCTCACCAGCGGTGGAGCCCAGAGGAAATGATAACTTGTTGGTTCCCTCTTGTGCAAATCCTTAAGATGATTGATGGCCCACTTACACTCCCTGACAGGCACAATAAACTTCTACAGAGACTGGAAAGAGAGCATCAGCTTGTTCACACTTGCAGAGGAAGCACTGTGGCTGCGAAGCTTGCTGTTTCCTCACACTGTGGTGTTGTCGGAGTTAAGTCAGTTGTTAAACTATCCACAAGGTAAAAACAGATGGATGAACAGATGGTTGGACATGAATGGAGTTTCAGATTTGGGCCATTATAAGTTGAAAACAGTTTATTGTAATGGGCAGATTGACAGTAAGTCTGAAAACAAGCTGAGGTGACAGTTGGCAGTTAGGTCCGGTGATATGGGGATCTATCATGACTCGACAGTCTGACGTGTCTCACCTGGGAAAGACACCTCTGTAGGCCAACACAGCAGTGCAACAGCATTGAACAATTCATTACACACATGTCATGAAGGGTCTGATAAATGAACTTTCCCCAAATTACAACATGACTCGTTAAGTCATTTCCACCCACTGTATGTATTCCCGCGGCCCACACGGATAAAGTCACTTTATCCCACTGAAACAGGTCCAAGGTCACAAGTCTGGACATACATGGAAACAAAAATTCATTAAAAAAAAAAGTCCTGAGACTGGCCCGAAAGAGAATCAAGAAATGTTACAGAGGACGTCCACAGTGCATGAGAAGTAAAAGTAACAGCTGTTCCAAGTTTGTCCAGCAGGCATCACATCGTCTCAGCAGATCACTGAGGCTCTGTTCACCCTGCAGTCTGATGGAGGCCACATTCAAAACCCAGCGTGAATGATCGCACAAAGACATCGGATCTCAGCAAAAGTGGTAAATTGAGCATCAAGACCTGCAGTGTGAGCATAGCCTGGATTTAATAACTGAGCAGTCAAAGCAGTGTGTGGATGTGTATTAAAAACAAACAAATACACACGCAATTAATGGACTGAAGAGAAGCACTGGATGACAAGATTTCACATCTTTCTACTCATAAATTGATGTATTTTATAACAGAAAATGGTCAATTGCTGAAATTGCACTCATTTTGTTCAGCATTATGTGAGTGTGTGGGCTTTGCATTTAAAAGCTTGACTTGTTCAGAATGTAATCTTGAATCTTTGTACTAAAATGTTCTGAAATAGGATCGTTTAAGGCAACCTTTCTTTCCCTCTTCAGATGAAAATGGGCGATCTGTGATCTGTGTTCAAACAGAGGCTTCCATGGGGGCCCTCCTCCGACGGTCCCCAGCTGCTGTTCTTGACATTGTGAAGGTTAAACGCTTGATCCAAACGGTTCATATGTGTTTTAATAAGCGTTAATTGCGGTTGTGGAAACAGCGGCTCGTCTGCTTTGTCAGTGGAGCACATTAGCTGGATGATGAATGGAACGTTTATTTGGCTGAAGCCTCCATCAGGCTCAGCAGGACCCGGGCTCCGCTCGCCCTCTGAGAGCACGGCTGCTAAATTTAAGTTTTCCCAAGCAGGACGCCGGAGGTGTTTGACTCCTCGCGCCAGATGTTCAACAGATGGGCTTCGTGAGTATCACCCCGGGTGCTCAGGTTCCCACCTCAGTATCCTTTCCTCTGTCTTGTGTGTGAGTGTGGCTTTCACTTTCTGCTTCTGTGGAATTATTTAGATCATTGTTGGCCCTCCCCCTCCCCCCACCTCCAGTCTTGCTGTGCCTGAGCGGGGCTTTCAGGCCCGGTCAGATAAAACCTGCTCCTGGACCATTCCTCACTGCTAGACAAGCGCCCGTGTTCCACCTGAAACGCCTTTGGATTTACGCCGCCAACTGCAGCCATCTTTCTTCCGTTAATCACCTCGGGGTTGGACGCTCCGGCTCGCCGTGTCCCCGGGCCGATGGATGACCCGTAGGGGAAATCGAATGGAAAGCAGCCAAGCCTGACGCTCCTCAAGCGCTTTCTAGGTACCACGCTGAGAGAGCGCGAATAGGACAGCAGCGTGATTCAGTGTGTGTGTGTGTGTGTGTGTGTGTGTGTGTGTGTGTGTGTGTGTGTGTGTGTGTGTGTGTGTGTGCGTGTCAGAGGCCAGAAAACTGCCGTGTATGCTGTAATCCTTCCCGTGTCTAACGGCGCTTCTGTTGCTCGGCTTGCTTCCTCCGGCGAGCAGTTAACACTTGTTTTCCATCCATCTGCGCTCAATGCAGGAAGCGTCTGCAGCGCAGTGCTCAGGAACAGATCTGCCCGGGCAGCCAGGACCCCCACAGTGCAGCATAGAGTTTGCATGTTCTGCATGCGTGGCCCCCCCACAGCCTGGAGCCGTGTGTCGCAGTGAGCCGGTGACGTTTCCCCTGCTGTCCGGCTGGGATCGGCTCCAGCGTCTAGTCAGCCAAACATAATCCACTGACTGACTTCATCCCTGGAGTGCCTGAGAGTCCAAGTTCTGGGAGCAGCAGATTCACTGGGTCCGGCTTAAAGCTCAGGACGCATTGGTTGCGTACGGGGAAAACGACTTTTCTTTGACTTCATTCAGTCTTCTCACTGGGATTTCTTTGAGTTCTCTTTCTTGACTGCCTGTTCGTTCTGGACGGTGTACAGATGCCCATTAAACCGAAACATCCACATCTAAACATAATTAGCAGCACTGCTCACGGGTCTAAGAAGGGATTTAGTTTTTACTGGCATATCCACAAATGGAAGCCATAGAAAGGTTTTTATTGTCCCACAGAAGCTGTGGAAATTCCTACATTTTCTCTGTTGACGTTCTTTAGACTGTTTCTGCTCCTCCTCTGTTCATGATCCAACCTTGTTTCCACCCATCAGCTTCCCAGTAATTCCAGAATCATCAGTGCAGAAGAATCATACGGTGATAAAAGCGCCGAGCTGAACGTCAGCACTGCCGAGCCTGGATTTGCACGGCAGATCTGAAAACAAGAGGTGTTTCTGTCTTCTGAGCGTGGACGGAGACGTGTCTGCTGGAGACAGGCTGCTTTACCCTCAGTGTCCAATAACAGGGAATAGCTGTTAGCATCTTCACTTTTTTATTTGAGAAAGATATAAAAAGATGACTTCTGTAATGAGCACTATTTATGTGATCTTAAAAATACACTACATTCTAAGGTATTGAGTTTTGGGAATCTTTGAGCCTTCGTTTTATTGTAAATGGACTCTTATTTGTCAGTCTCCAGCTGTTGGTCGCCTCTGTTGGGGTACTGAGAGCTGGATGGAGGGTGGGTGAGGGGCAGGTCTCACAGTGACATGGAGGCCTTGATTCCTCTCCCTCCATTTATCCATCTTTCCCCAGAGCTTTACATTCAGTCCAGCCTCCACGTCCTTCACAGCTGTATTCGGCACCACTATTATGGGGCTCTTAAAGGTGTGTCCCATCTGGCTGCCTCCACTGAAGGGCCCTTGAGCAGCGCCTGAAGTACCCAGAAGCTTCTTCAAGATGGTACAACTGCTGAGGACGATTTCTCAACCTGTTATAGACCAGATAATCTATTCCAATCTGAAATACCGTACCGTGAGTGTAACGTGTCCTGGATATTGTATATTGTATGAATAACATAGTGGGTGTGAGGAAACGCCACCTTTAGTCACCTGGAGACAAGCCACCATGTCTTCAGACAGTAGTGGACAGAGTCAGACCCCAGCTTCCTGAGGGTGTTTGACACGGTCTGAGGAGAGGTGAGTAATCAGAGTCACCATGTTCATTTCATCAGGAGCCCGGTCGGAGCCCGGTCGGAGCCCGGTCGGAGCCCGGTCGGAGCCCGGTCGGAGCCCGGTCGGAGCCCGTCGTTACCGTTTCCTCTGCACCCTTCCTGTCTTCATTGGCGGTGGTAGTTTACAGTGTGTGTGACCGGATGTGAGATGTGCTCAGGTTTCAGTGTTCCAGCTGATCCATGACGGAACGCAGCCACTTAAACATTGAGTGAGTGATGAGTGCTTGTTCTCAATGAATAAAGATCAGATTTGATTGGTCATGTTTGGGGGTCCAGAGGGCCGTTCTGGAAAGCTACTTCATTGGTGAAGAATGAGACTGCATGGGTTCCACGTCGTCTTTTTTTGATCGTTGATGCTGATCCATTACTGATCCCTCACCGTTGAGCCTGAAGCATCTGGATGCTGCTAAGTAGGGTTGCCAACTCCCAGAGATTGAAATAAGGGACGCCTCTCGCGGGCAGCTGAAAAAACTGGGTTTTTTGGGGGGTCAAAACGCATATATAACAGCATTTTGCCAGTTATACCTATTACAGACTATAAAAACACATTAGGCTACTGCATCACACCTACAGTAGCAAGATAATAACTCATGATCAGCTTGATCTGTTTGTATTTGTGGCCTACAGTGAGACAGTTATCAGTCAAGTATCATCATGATGGACAGCAGCTCTCAGCCACTGCACCGGACGGCAGAGCAGCTCAGCAGCTCCTTCAGAGGAGACTGAGACCCTCAGAGCAGGAAGGAGCTACCACAGGTCTCTCATCCCCACCGCTGTCAGGCTGGACAGTTCTACTGTGTAGAATATGAGCAATAATCCTGGACATTATAATATCCTGCACCCCCCCTAAAGAAATTCAGCGACACTTTATCATCCATTCACTCCGCTAAAACATATTGTACATATTATATATCATACTGTATATTGCATCGTATATTGCATATTGTATTGTATATATTGTATATATTATATATTTCCTGTTATATTTTTAAGATTCAGGTTGTACATACAGTTAGATCTTCTTTGTCTTTAGCTTCTATTATCAATCCTAGCATGATTTGCACTGTTACTTGCTAATTATTGCACCATTCATTAGTTTTGCACCCTGCTGTGGGTTCTAGTGCAGTATCTAAACTGAAAACACTCCACAGTCTGCAGCAGCAGACACACATCAATGAACCAAACATGATATATCCGATATGGAAACGGCACAAACTTCCATGTCTCTGGAAGCCATGCTGCGCTGCGTTAATGTTTTGATTTCCTTCTTCCCATGCGCTCTGTGACCAAACTGACCACTGGCCAATGAGCTGCCGTAGCCTACAAGGAACGGTCTTTTTTTGACCAATGAGATAAGAGTGATTCTGTTTGTCAGCTCATTGGTCACAGAACGTCAGAGAGCCGGTGAACAATTTAAGTTTTCATAAAAAAGCGCATGTTCCATTGCTCACATTTTGACTCTCACAAAAATACGGAACAAAGTGCGTTCCTTTTCAGCTCAATACGGAACGCACACTTTTACATCCAAATACTTAATGATTCCGTTTTTCAAGGAACAGTTGGCAACTCTACTGCTAAGCCTCGTGGTCAGCAGAGGACATCAGGACTCCACTTCTGTCCATCAGTCTACCTTCACTGCATGGTGAATTTATGGAGCTAGCTGAGGGTTAAATGTGTCTCCACACCAGTCCACGTGTTGGTCAACTGTCAAGTTCTGTTTCTCTTTTTCTTGGATACTTTTTTTTTGATTTTTTTTTTGTTTGTTGTGAAAAAGGAGAAAGATATCCAATTATATTGGTGAATTGTAAAAACTGACATCTCATTTAGTTGAAAAAAAGTAGGTGAGGAGGTGCTCCAGCAGGTCAGGGTTCTGTGGGCCGCCGACTCAGGGACTTTCTGGAACCGATTATATGTGGAGACAGTTAAAACCTGATGGAGGGAAACAATGAAGTGTGTAAAGGTCCAGACAGGCTGCGGCAAATCCGTGTATCATTCGTTCAATTGATATTCAATTAAGAATCAAAAAACAAAATATTGAAAAATGTAGCTGAGAGGGGATTTTTTTTTAAGCAGCAGCACCAGCCAATCAGGGAGCTTTATTCCGAGGGTGTGGACAGGTCAGCTCTCAGCTGATCAGCTCCTCTCAGAGCACCACACTCCACAGGATTTGCTATCAGAAATATTAAACATGTTCATTATCTACGATCTCCCCTTCCGACGCCTCCCGAGAGGCTCCGACCGGAAAACATCTCTCTGAACCCCCCGACCACCAGAGGAGGATCGGACCGAACTCATTAGCATACTCCCGACAGTCGGACCTTGTCGGTTTCTGCCGGGAGGAGATCGGGGCAAAATTCGGCCTGATCATCCTGCAGTGTGTGCTGGACTACAGGTTGACGCAAAAACCAAAACACAGACGATAGAACTTCCGGGTCACGGAGATCGAAGAAATTGAAAAATCACATTAAAGTCTGCTCTGTGGCCGAATTTCAACTTTCCTTTATTTGATCTGTCTTAACCAACGGGATACTGAAAAACAAACCAATTTTCATTTATTTGTTTTTATTTTAAAAATGAAAAAAGGAAAAACGACTCATTTTTCAATATTTTGTTATTTGATTCTTAATTGAATGTCAGTTGAACGAATGATACACGGATTGCAGCACAGTGCTGAGGACCTGAGGTGTGTGTTCCTTCATCTTGGTGTCCTTGGAGCCTGGTAGTGCTGCGTGGCTCTAACTCTGGCCTGCGGTCCAGTTCTGGGCCGGAGCAGGGCTCCTGTCAGGCTGCTGCCACATGAAGAGCCGACCGTCTCATCTCCACCGAACCAGTGAGCCTCACTCCCAGGCCGATCAGCCGACATTAGCACACACACACACACACACACACACACACACACACACACACACACACACACACACACACACATACACACACACACACTTCACCATCAGCTTCACACAGCTGCTGGCTTCAGGTTGGCTGCAGAGGTGGATATCTTCAGGAGGAGTTTCCTCTCGTGTGTGTGTGTGTGTGTGTGTGTGTGTGTGTGTGTGTGTGTGTGTGTGTGTGTGTGTCGCAGTCTGACTCTCTTTTTGGAAGTGATACAAGCTTTGTCCATTAAGGTGTGTGTCCATGCTGTGAGCTGTATGAACAGATGATGCACTGCATGTCTCTCTCACACACACACACACACACACACACACACTCACGGTGTGCAGGCCTGTGTGGAGCTGCTCCGTGACACGGGGTCTTGATGTTCCCTCTCCTCTGTGTTGGCAGCCGGGTGATAGAACAGGACTCCGCAGACCGAACGCCAGCGCAGTCACGTCTCTCCTTTCACACATCGGATGTTTCTCCAGCCGGCTCCATGTTTAAAAGACATTAAAGGAACATCTCAGTATCTGTGCCTCAGCCTGGTGTAACGGCAGCTTCCCGCTCGTTTCCCGGCCAGAACATCCATTTTTCAGGAAGAGATGCTGCGAGTGCTGCTGGAAGGAAAACACAGATTTGAATTTGGCACATTTTCATATGAAAACAATCAGAGCATGAAGACTGAGGCCTCAAGCAGGACTGCAGAGGTTTACCATGAGCTGCAGATCCTCAAACTCCTCCATATATTTCCATAACTCCTCTATAATAACCTTTAATCGATAAAAGCAGAGTTATGACGGCTCTGATCAGAGCGACAGGGTCTCAGCTGGGATGGCGAGCAGGAGCTTCATCCGATCTGAACTCTGATGACGTCAGGTGTGAGTTTGATGTGTAGCACAGACTAGGAAAGCCGTCCGATACACAGAAGCCTTGAATTGGCTTTGTCATGTGTGTGAAATGAACTGATCTGTGTCATGGAGTCTTATTGTGCTGCTCGGGAATTATAATCAGATCATTCTTACCTCAAAAAGCACAGACTTGAACCGTTTGTAAGGAGTCGTTGCCTGGGTCTCTCGGTTTGAACCGGCTGCTGTTGACCTTCGTCCTTCCATTCCAAGGTTTTCCCTACTGTCCTTCCTTCAGATCAGCATCTTTTATTTACATTACAACAGTCATATTCTGTGGCTTTTTGTTTTAAATCTCAGTTTATAATATCAAATTAAACAGCGTTGGTCTCAAAATAAATTATGTTTGCATTTGTTGAGATTTCCATTTGATTCTTAGTAGTAAATTACAGGGGAAGTGATTTGTGAATAATTCAAATTATTAACTGGAACCAATGGTCATTTATTCATTAATAATTGCCACAGCTAATTATTACCTAATGCTAAGGAATCACTCCAAGTAATCCAGTCACTGAAATGATTAATGGAATTAAATGTGTCTTTTATTAATTACTGACCATGAAGTTAGGTATTAATTACCAAACTATCAGTTTCTCTTGAAAGGATTCACTGAAGTTTGTTCTTTATTACAAACAACACAACATGACAGAGACGGCGTGGGATGGGAGCGGAGACCAGCAATAAACAGCCAGCGAGCTCGATGTGTGTGGTGTGTGTGTGGGAGGGGGAGGGAGTGAGTTGAGGGTGTCGAAAGCCAGGTGTGGTTTGTTCTCAGCAGGGTTTAACCTGCAGTGATGTCACCGGGGGTGTGGCCTGACCTCCACCAATGGGTGGTGTCAGTGTGAATCAATGCCAGGCCCCTATCAGTAGAGGCCACGCCCCCACACCAGAACAGGGCCAGATGCAGATGGATAGATAGATAGATGGATAGATAGATAGAATAGATAGATAGATAGACAGATAGATGGATGTATTTCATTGGTTGTCTGATCCAAATAACAGAAGCTGATGATTTGTCACTGCTGTCAGACCAGTCAACAGATACATTCAAGCATTCAGAACACGTCACTCATCAAAACCACGGTGGAGTAGACAGAAAGAAGTGGAACACCACACCCAGTGGAGTCCTGAGAGCAGCTGAGGGGTGGAGGGGTGGAGGGGTGGAGGGGCCTTCAGTGATGAGGATGGCCTTCTTCATCACTGAGCGTCGATACACTCATTCTTATTTGTATAAAGTGTGTATTTTGTTTTTAATTCAAAAGCAGAGCTTGGCATCTTTTTCCAAATTGCATTTTTTCAATCTCTTTTTTTCTTTTTTCAAAATTGACAAACCTTTCAGCCTTGATTTAGCTCCTCCTCTCATGTTGTATATTCTGTAATCTTACTCTCATCCATAAAGAAAACCCTCAGCTGACGGTGAAGTGTCGCCGTAGCTCAGGTCGACCATCACAGCCTTGGTCTGGGCGCTCGTACCTTGGCATGCTGGTTTTCACAGGTATTAGTTGCATCTGTTACATTCAAACACATTTAATTGGATTCACTGAAAGCCCTGGATTACACTCTCAATCAGAGCACATGGAGACATTGACAGGACGTTGGATTTTAGATGTGAAGCATCAGAAACATGGCTGGGCTGCGCTCGGCTCTGCAGGGCTCCGCGATGTGGTGGAGGCATCGCTCTAATCACGTTATGTTTGCCTGTAATGAGAAAATTAATGACAAGACTGTTACTGGTAATTCGGTAATCACGTTCCAGTCACTAATTAAACAATTGTGTTGTTACTTGCATTCTGGGATTATCTGCATAATTGACGGCTCAAACTGGCCGTTGGTGTCTCCTGACGGAGGGAGCCTCCGCCTCCTGCTCGCCGCTGTGGAAGCAGTGGGTGGAGGCATAGGCGTCAGTTTAGGGGGGACGGGGGGGACGTGTCCCCCCCCAACTTTTTGCCAAGGGTTATTTTTTCTCCACCACACACAAATCCTTCACGTGTAGCCATTGTTATTTCAGTAGCATAGAACATTCCGACGTTCATGAGGATTAAAAAAAAAACGTGGCGCTGCTGTTAATGTGCGACTGTTCCAGCGGAGGCTCCGCCCCACAGCGAGCTCTTTCCTCTCAACGCCTGTGGTGAGTTTGAAAACTTTTTTGCTTGTTTAGTCCTGTGATTATCCCATGTTATTAACATATGCCGGAGAGTTAGTTTGTTTGGAAAAGTGTCCTGAAGAACTTTACTGTCAACATGCTAACGCCAACATTTTGAGGCTGTTTGGCCTCATTCTAGTAGAACCTCAGAAAACGTTTATAACCTCCGCCAAGGAGGTTATGGAATCACGTCGGTTTGTTGGTTGGTTGGTTGGTCTGTTAGCAACATTATGGAAAAAGTAATGGACAGATTGCAATGAAACTTGTGGAAAGGTGGGTCTTGGGCTAACTTAGAATCCATTAAGTTTTGGTGATGATCCGGATCACTGTCTGGATCCAGGAGTTTTTTAAAGGATTCTTTATCATTGAGAGATAGGGAGTCTGTCACATGGTTGGGCATAACTCAACAATAAATGACAAGGGGGCTTAGAGAACATTTCAGTGTCAGTTCTTCAGTGACTCTAAGAGAGATCAGCTGCTGATCCAGATCAGGAAGTATTCCGGATACCAGGATCCAGAACAGACAAAAACAGGGGGATTTCGGAGTGTCGGTCACTGTGAGGAAACACACTGAGATATGAACATGCAGCAAACAGCTTTCTCCCAGACGTTGTTTGTGTTGGGGAGAAAAAAAAATGTTTTTTAGTATATACGGTGTTCTTATTGTTGTTGGTGACTGATTTGAGCTGTGGCGGAGGTCTGCGCTCTCTGGGTGCCAAATTCTAGTATTCAGTAATACACTAATCGTCCCTGCGTGTGTGTGTGTGTGTGTGTGTGTGTGTGTGTGTGTGTTGGGGAGGGGGGTTGGGGCACCACGTGTTGCTTTTGATTAAGAAGAAAAGCAAGTTTTATTGAAAGATGTGAATAGGGATGAATTTTCTATTTGTATATTTGAACTGTAATGAAGAAGGATGCATTAGAGATGTTTTAATTCATAAAGGAAATGCAATTTGTTTTAACATAGACACACTTTAGTGAAGAGTTTATTTTATATTGACAGAAAACTGTCCCTTGGTCCACAGCTCACTGGACATTTAACACAGCATAGAAAACAGCTAAACAGCCTCAGACAGTGTCTTTTGTCCCCAACAGAACTGCAGCTGTCAGGACTGGAAGTCCTACAGGTCCAGATTTCTAGGCTACCAGGTAACATGTTCATTACTTCAAGTACCCAAAAACATCGTCCTGCCGTTCTAAAGTGCTAATGAAGACATTACATATGTCCTCCTTGTCCGTCCTCCCAGCTGGTCTCTGTGGACATGGCAGACAGCCACACTGCTGAGCCTCTCCTGGGACTTCGTGGAGCAGAGCCTCGTTTTCAGACGCCGCAGAGAACCGAGGCTTCTCTCTGCTTCACAAGAGCAAGATCCGGACCAGGGTCTCCACTCAGAACCTGACTAGGGTCTCATGATCAAATCAGTACACGTTGCACTCCCATTGTAACTAGTAATCTGTAACCTGAGAGTTAACCTCACTAACTCTGATATTATTCTTTGTTTGTTAGTGCAGACCTCACCTCTTCATTCTCCCTCCCCTCCTCTGCAGCTTTGTTTATTTCTGTTGATCTCTGCTCCTGGACAAATAAACTAACGGAGAACACTCCTGACTGGTGGTTCTCTGTGTCTAAGGCTGCTTTCACACCTACAGCATGTGGTCCGCTTGAAGCGGACTAGAATCCCCAACTCCTGCAGGTTTGGTTCGTATGCGCTGGTGTGAAAGAGGACCAGTTAGTTTTGGTCCGGGACAAAGAACCGTACCGGTGCGGTCCCGGTGCGGTCCCGGTGCGGTCTCGGTGCGGTCTCGGTGCGGTCCCGGTGCGGTCTCGGTGCGGTCTCGGTGCGGTCCCGGTGCGGTCTCGGTGCGGTCTCGGTGCGGTCCCGGTGCGGTCTCGGTGTGGTCCCGGTGCGGTCCCGGTGCGGTCCCGGTGTGGTCCCGGTGTGGTCCCGGTGCGGTCCCGGTGCGGTCCGCTGCTGCTGTGAACGCTGACCGGCCTCGGTCCTGTCCGCTCTGTTGTGGAGAAGGCTTTTGGTCGGCGGAGGCTTCCATAGCAACACATGCTGGCCAATCAGGGTTCACTTCCGTCACCCAAAACACACTTATGTGAACAGCGCCACCAAGGGGCAAGAGGGTCATAGTGGATAGTTCATCTGCAAAAACAAGTGGTGTGAATGAACCGAACTAGTTGACAGCTGCAACGTTTATTAATAATTTATGTTTGAACCGAACCGCTCTAGGACTAGTAGGTGTGAAAGCAGCCTAACACACCTTGGATGTTCAGTAATGTTTGTTCTTGTGTCGATGATACAGTTAATATTTTAATATATTCCTTTAAAGGAGCTGTATCCTGCTTTTTTAGCTTGTCCAAACCCTAGAAATGGCATTACATGGTATTAGTTTATTTTTGGCGCTAAGGAAAAGTCATTTTGTGTGAAATAAAAGATTTTCTGGGGCTAATTCTGAAACCCGGAAGAGAAAACGCTCCGTTTCACTGAAGTCCCGCCTCTCCCCCTGTGGACTTTGACTGACAGCTACTTCAACCAATCAGCGCTTCAAAACAAATACGCTAGCTAGCTTTAGCTCTTTAGCTCTAGCTTCTCTGCATGCAAAGACACACGAAAACGTCTTTTCCTGTTAGAAACTCACCAAGCGCAGACTCTTCAGACCCTTCAGACTCTTCAGACTCTTCAGACCCTCCAGACCCTCCAGACCCTCCAGACTCTTCAGACCCTCCAGACTCTTCAGACCCTTCAGACCCTTCAGACTCTTCAGACCCTTCAGACCCTTCAGACCCTTCAGACTCTTCAGACCCTTCAGACTCTTCAGACTCTTCAGACCCTCCAGACCCTCCAGACCCTTCAGACCCTTCAGACCCTCCAGACCCTTCAGACCCTCCAGACCCTCCAGACCCTCCAGACCCTCCAGACCCTTCAGACCCTCCAGACCCTCCAGACCCTCCAGACCCTTCAGACCCTCCAGACTCTTCAGACCCTTCAGACTCTTCAGACCCTCCAGACCCTCCAGACCCTCCAGACCCTTCAGACCCTTCAGACCCTCCAGACTCTTCAGACCCTTCAGACTCTTCAGACCCTCCAGACCCTTCAGACCCTCCAGACCCTCCAGACCCTTCAGACCCTCCAGACCCTTCAGACCCTTCAGACCCTTCAGACTCTTCAGACCCTTCAGACTCTTCAGACCCTCCAGACCCTCCAGACCCTTCAGACCCTTCAGACCCTCCAGACTCTTCAGACCCTTCAGACTCTTCAGACCCTCCAGACCCTTCAGACCCTCCAGACCCTCCAGACCCTTCAGACCCTCCAGACCCTTCAGACCCTTCAGACCCTTCAGACCCTCCAGACTCTTCAGACCCTTCAGACTCTTCAGACCCTCCAGACCCTCCAGACCCTTCAGACCCTTCAGACCCTTCAGACCCTCCAGACTCTTCAGACCCTTCAGACTCTTCAGACCCTCCAGACCCTTCAGACCCTCCAGACCCTCCAGATCCTCCAGACACTCCAGACTCTTCAGACCCTCCAGACCCTTCAGACCCTCCAGACCCTCCAGACCCTTCAGACCCTTCAGACCCTTCAGACTCTTCAGACCCTTCAGACCCTCCAGACCCTCCAGACCCTCCAGACCCTCCAGACCCTTCAGACCCTTCAGACTCTTCAGACCCTTCAGACCCTCCAGACTCTTCAGACCCTTCAGACCCTCCAGACCCTCCAGACCCTCCAGACCCTTCAGACCCTTCAGACCCTCCAGACTCTTCAGACCCTTCAGACTCTTCAGACCCTCCAGACCCTTCAGACCCTCCAGACCCTCCAGACCCTCCAGACCCTTCAGACCCTTCAGACCCTCCAGACCCTTCAGACCCTCCAGACCCTTCAGACCCTCCAGACCCTCCAGACCCTCCAGACCCTCCAGACCCTCCAGACCCTCCAGACCCTTCAGACTCTTCAGACCCTCCAGACCCTCCAGACCCTCCAGACCCTTCAGACCCTTCAGACCCTTCAGACCCTTCAGACTCTTCAGACCCTCCAGACCCTCCAGACCCTTCAGACCCTTCAGACCCTCCAGACCCTTCAGACCCTTCAGACCCTTCAGACCCTTCAGACCCTCCAGACCCTCCAGACCCTTCAGACTCTTCAGACCCTCCAGACCCTCCAGACCCTCCAGACCCTTCAGACCCTTCAGACCCTTCAGACCCTTCAGACTCTTCAGACCCTCCAGACCCTCCAGACCCTTCAGACTCTTCAGACCCTCCAGACCCTTCAGACCCTTCAGACCCTTCAGACCCTTCAGACCCTCCAGACCCTCCAGACCCTTCAGACCCTCCAGACCCTCCAGACCCTTCAGACCCTTCAGACCCTTCAGACCCTCCAGACCCTCCAGACCCTTCAGACCCTTCAGACTCTTGGTCTTGCTTGACTGTTGCTTTCAGACGATGGTTAAAGTTTATCTCCGTAATCAGAGTTAGAAAAAAGCAGCAACGCTGATTGCCGAGGGCCTGCGGGGGGGGGGGGGGGGGGCGGCTCAGGGCAGCCATCTTCTCCGTGTGACGTGAAGGTGGGAAACAGAGCGTTTTCACGGTGGGAGGGGCTGCCTCTCTGAGCAGCACAAACGCACAGGCACGAAGGAAAAAAACGCTTTGGGGTGTTTTAGGTGAGAACATAACTATATCACAAGGTTAAAACATACAAAAAGTGAATTTTGCATGATACAGCCCCTTTAACGGTGCCAGACCATCTTTGCCAGAGCAGAGACTTGTCAGTATGTGTAGATTTGGTACATTAGCTTGATCAGTCTGATTTTATTTGAGGACGTCTGATGGTGATTCTGTGGATTAACAGACCGTCTCCTCTGATGTCGTTGCTTTTCTTTTTGACATGTTGATTTGTGATTGGGTCTTTCCTCAGATTTTATTAATGAAAGAAGGAAACAGAGCGACCAGCCGTACGCAGGTTGTACAGGAGGCAGTAAACACAACACAGCAGAATCAAACCTTCCATGAAACACCAGAGAGCAGAAGAGGAAGAGGTCATGACCTGGATGATCCGCTCATGGCAGAGATTTGCTCCAATAATTAAAGCTAATAATAAAAATAAAAACCTCTTGTGCCTTGACACAAAGAATAAGTGTTTCCAGCCTACCAACAACAAAGTCAAGATATAATGTCGAGAATAAAGTCGAAATGTTGAAAATAAAAATCAACATACACTGTCTAGAATAAAGTTGACGTACAGCTGAGGGTGTGGAGCTCAGGCGAGCCGTTTGAGACGCAGGCATGACCGCGGTGGCACAAGGACTCGTGATAAACTGAAGCCATATGGAACAGCCATTGTATGTCAACTTTATTCTTGACATTGTACGTTGATTTTTTTCTCGACATTTCTAATTTATTCTCAACATCCTATTTCGATTTTATTCTCGACATTATATTACGAACCTTTCAACTTTTTTCTCGAAGTTTATAACTTTTTTTTTTTTTTTTTTGCCCCTTCTATTTTTTTTCTCATTGTGGCCCTAATGCACATTTGTTTTTTGTTTTTTTGACTCGTGGAGCTCAGACTGCAGCTTGATCTTCGAACTGAGAGCTGATTGGCTGCCGCCGATGTGGGCGGGTCCTGATCTGTGATTGACAGACCGCTAAAGCTAAAGCTAACATTCGGAATTGAGAACGAATGAAAGTCATGGAGGAGTTTATCCAAACGAGAACTGCACTGCGCCTGTCTTTTAAACCGAGTCCTCCGCTTTGGTGAGTGAAAGCATATTTTATCAGCCTTTTTAGATGTGCGCGCAGTAGTTGTCCCTCCACTTGTCAAACAACCTGGCGCCCTCGGGTGGAGGTTCGGCGGGGCTCCACCGCGGGCGTGTGTGGAAGTAGGGTGTGGCTCTGTGCTGACCTCATGGTCATGGTTGATTTAACCCTCCACTTTGAGTCATGACTGTAAACAATGTGAAGTAATGAGAAATGCTGCCTTGACCTGTGAGCTGGATCTTTTTCATGCTAAATATACCCAGTAGTTACTGTTGGTGAGGACTGTGGCTAGCTTTGGACTGTTCAGTGGGGAGGGGGTGATTGTGGGGCAAGCAGGAATTATACACATTGCTGAGAGTCGTTACTACTGCGTCTTTGTATTTATTTGAATGAGATATAAGAGATTTTAGTTGATTTAAGAATGCAAATCTGATCAGAACCTTGATGAACGTGGCACAGTGACGCCAAACACTGGCAATAAGGCGATAAAACACTTTGTAGAATGTGAGCTCGATTCCCTGAGCTGGTCCAGTATGTCTTTCTAGTGAATGAAAAACAATAAGAGGCCCTGCTCTGTGCAGCACAGGAGGATTTCGCTATGAAGACGCTATGAAGACGCTTCATCCCCGTCTGGGTGATTTTCATGCTTTGGAATCAGCTGAAGGATTACATGCTCTATCATTAGCTGAGGCCATTTTGCAGGCCTTTAATACTCACAAAAGCATTTGAAATCATTGGATGGAGCCTGGAAATGTGCTGAAATCCAGCTGAAAATGGACTGTTTGCCAAGCTGCCTCTTTCAGTGAACCCAGCCCTCCTGGAGACCGTCCTGTGAGAGAGGCCTCCTCCAGCGGCCTCAGGGCTGGTCAGCTGGGCCGGGCTTCAGGGCTCGGGGCTGTTCTGGAGCTGGCTTACACGGCGGTGTCTGCAGATCACCGCTGTGAAGGCTGGAGCTCCAGCAGCAGATAAAGTTAATAAACCTCTGCAGAACGGCCGGGCGGGACGGAGACTGGGGCTGTCGGCATTCATCCTGGTTTCCATGGTTACTAAATGTTATTATTATGTGTTGAACCTCCGTCGATCCGCCCCTCCTCTGCCACCACCGTCACTGTTCCTGGTAATTGTGACAGTAATAGTGGCTGAGTGAGTGTTTTCTGTGCTCTCTGGTCTGAGAAGTGACGGCAGGTCTCGTCACGGCTTCATCCTGTCTCGCTCAGGTCTCTCATGATAAGGAAACTTTAAAAGCTGGACTTCACCCAGCAGTGGAGACCACAAACATCAAGACACAAAGCTCATCGGGATTCAAGCAGAAACTAACACGGAGCCCAGAGTTCACGCTGGAAATGATGTGGAAATGCGTAAATATCATGAATGTGATTGTACCATTCATGTACATGACTTTTATAGCAAGTTAAACCTACTTTAAGTCACCTTTTATGTTATTTCCTTTCGACCAGCATGGTATCCTGTCATGCAGTTTGAGGAAGACATCCTGAAAACCCTCCTTGATTCCTGAATTTACACCATCAAACTCCCAGCAAAAGCAACACATCAGTACAAGATAATGAGCATTTACTCCTCATCCATTCATTAGAGAAACAAATGCCAAAGTGAAGGAAGGGCTCATTATTGTGCAGAGCAATATGTGATTCAGGAGGGTAGAAGTGGAACCATCGTGCTCGCCAGAACTTTCCACATAGGACATCGCCATGTCTTCTGTGCGTGCTGCTGTTGACGTTTGCTGGAATCTCAGTGTGCCGATTTAGTCTGATTGCAGAATGTTTGGACAAATGATTTAACAGATCAGCCATGATTGGTCGTGTTGGACCAGCTGAATGACAAAACATGTTCCTAATGGTCCCTGCTTCAGTTAGGAAGCAAAACTGGTTAGATTCATGGAGGACTGAGAGACACTGTTCAGGATGGCGCTCACTTTGGACCGGGTCCTCTCTGAGACCTGAAACACTTGAAGTTTTAAAAGAAAAATAACTTCAGTCTCATTATTGCCAACATTGAAAAGAAACTTGTCCAGTGAAGATTGACAGTTTCTCTGTATTTTGTTAAACACACTGGAATATAATAACTTGTATCTGTTTTCTGGCTTGTTCTCTGAAATTCGCAAGCCGCAGCTCCCCGTCTGTGGACCGCTCTCCCAGACCACCTCAGACGGTGGAAGCTTTTTAAAAAGGACTGAAGTCCTTCCTTTTAGAAAGGCATACCAGTGCTAATGTTGCTTTAAAGTATGCTGTATTGTAATGTTTTTAACCCTGTGCTTGTTTTTAACCCATTGTAGCACTTTGAGATTTGGTTTCAAATGTAAAGTGTGTTATAAATAAAACCTATTATTATTATAAATTCTGTTTCGCACAGTGTTTTGTTCGGTCTGAAAATGAGGATTTCTGCAGATTTTAGTGTGCAAGTTTTAAGTGTTATTGTTAACACTATTTCACAGTGTGGGTATCTTTCGATGCAGGATTACTAATTGCTGGTTTTTACATCGGGGTTTACACTAAACCAGTGGAAGCAGCTTTGTAAGGCCACGGAGGTCAGAATGGACCCTTTGATGGGCCGATTTCAGCCCAGAGGCCATATGTTTGACACTCCTGAGGGAGAAGAACTGAAAGATTTCGGCCCATCCTCTCAGAGCGGTGGGCCTGTGTTCCTCGGTTGCAGGCTTTGACCGGACTCCCGGACTGATTTGAACCGTGTCTCTCTCAAACTGTGTGCTTTACCACTAAACCACCTCTTTCCCATGACTGGGGAGCTCCATGCAGATGTTCCTGTGGTGTATGGCTGAAGTGTTGTTGAAGACCGTATCAAGTTTCTTCTGCCAACAAGACGGTGTAAGGTGGTGTTGAGTCCCAGATCCCCGTACGACAGTGTGATCTCTGGAGTTCTCTACTCACCTGAAGCAGTCCGTAATGTCTCCGGACTGTGAGGCCGTTTCTCTGTCCTGTTTTTCTTCTTCGTGTTCATCTGTGGCAGCTGGATGTGCTTTTGTGTTTGATTCACAGTATTAAATTGGTGACTTGCCCCCCATGTAGTGAGGTGGATCCACACGAACAGCAGGAGCGATCCCAGGCCCAGATTTCAGCGGCGATAGATACGCTGCCTTTTCAGCTGATGATTTATTTCCCCTGTTCTTTCTTTAATCCTGAGCATCCCCCAGTGTAAGCCATCTGAAGCAGTTGACATGCTTATCAATTCAAACAGAAATGTCATGGTTAAGCTCTTTTCTCTCCAGTGGTGTCCAATTCCTTCTTTTTAAAGCATCTCTGTCATAAAAATCTCAAGTTGGTGACACTGAAGTCCAGGTCTTCATTATCAGAAGCAGTGTTTTTTCTGCATCGTGCACTCTTGGCTGGCGTGCACGGCCATGAAATCGTCTTTTTGATCGTAGACAGAGCAGATTGGAGCTCTTATCGCAGACGGGAGTCGGGGCCATAGCGGCAAATCAAAGCCGTGACGTTCGGTGCTCTGCAGACTCCGGGCTGCCGGCTCAGCGAGGGATTGAGTCCGCCGTCTTATCGGGCCGACCCAACCTCGGCCTGCCGCGGTCGCCGGCCCGGGCTGCCCGGCGCGAGCCGGCGCTTTGAAGGAGCCCCTCTGATGTGAGGCTGAGGCCAGTCTGAGCCGACTGGTGACTGCTGATACTCACTTCTGTCCCACATTAAAGACCGGGACTGAAGACAGATTGAAGAGTTGGTGTCAAATTGAGATTTCACCCTGAAAGTCTTCCGCTCTTCTGCATCCAGGTGCTATTTCTGAGTTGGCTTCAGTTATTTTTCCGTTCCACAGTGTTACAACCCTCATCAGAAGCTGTCACTACAGACGGACCTGCCAACGTGTGCATGATTCAATACCTTGATGAACATTCTCGTGCTGGGTCCCGGAGGCCCAGTGTTTTCTGAAACAGGATGTTAGAAAGGCCTTCAAGGACTCCTGTTCACATTTGGTGTCAGTGTTGATGTGTACTCAAAGATAATGGAGATGATATCAGTGTGTGCAGATGTGTGTGTTCACTCCACTCATCAGTGAGGCCCACTCAGAGTTCTGCAAGCTCAGGAAGACCAGCGCTGTTTTAATTGTAAAGCTTCTAACATTTCAAACCTCAGTTAGATAAGAGAAATATGACATGAGGTCTTTTTAGGTTCAAGGCTTTGTTCATCCAGTCGTCTGTGAAGACTGTGCAGAGGAGCATTCGTGCACCTCTGCCAGTTCCTTTGGCTTCATGATATTGCCATAACTTCAGTCGGCCTCCAGACACCAACAGAGTCCAGTGTCCATGCTGTGTGCAGACGCCCGCCTTGGGGCAGGGTGTCTCGGGGCTATTCTGACTGATGGGATGTGGGATTGTATTTTTTGTGGCGCGTCCAGATGAAGTGGGTGTGGCCATCACTCTCAGGGGTTTGCATGAGGGACTGAGTTTCTGTGCTTGGTGTGTCAGATGCAGTGAAAGGCGGAGGGGCTTTCTGATGGGAGCTGGTCCCGCTGCCATCCTGACCCACAGCTGCTCTGTTCAACTGCTTCATTTCCTGCTGGTAGAAGGTAGAAGCACACACGGACTGATGGGCGAGGAAGAGTAGAAATCCAGATGTGCCGATTCTGTGGCTGCCTTGGGGTCTGAAGGGTGGAAAAAACAAAGGATGACATTCAGCAGTAAGTGACGGGACGGAGGGGGAGCCAGCACAAAGGGCTACAGATAATGGATGTGAATTGGATTAAATGGGCTGGGTGGAGAACATTAGCAGTTAGGTCAGAGCTGCTATTGTAGTGTGAGTCACTCCCTCCTCTTCTAATCTCTCTAATTAGCCCTCATTGGTGTTCGTCAGCACCTCCCCTTCTCCCCGTCCCCGTCCAGATCTGGGAGGACGGCGCCACAACCTCTTCTTCAGCTGCTTTTCAAAGCTGCAAGCTGAAAATGAAATTCGTGTTCTAGATGTATTGAGGCCTTTTTAAAGGCAGCAGTTATTATCATTGAACAAAAGATGGGACTCATTATTCTTTATCGTATATACTCACCTTCCCTGAAGAAAGCAGCCGGCTGTGATCAATGCCTGCTGTTTGAGCTTATCTCTCACACACTGCTCTTCTGTTTTCACTCTCACAGTCCTTCACTGCCACAGATTCTCACATCATTCACAGGAAACCTTGAATCTAAATCAAACAATGCTCCGATTCTTGGTTGTAATTTTTACTTTAAATATGCTCAGAAAATGTCCTTTTTATTCACATCGATGTGTCAACCTGCACCCCAGCTGGCAGCGGCTTTGGTTTTCCAGCCGTCCAGAGATCACGTCGAGTAGGCTGACATGTGCTGCCGTGAATCCATCGTGAAGATCTGCTGCTGTTCAGGATGAGGCTGACAGGAAGACGTGGTCGGTGTTCAGATCTGTGTGTCACTAAATCAAGGAATTTATAGCTTGATGGTTTTTTAAATCTGAAACATTTAAGTCAAGCATCATGTACTCTCCTGGAATTAGCTGGTTTCGTGTATTCACATCAGTTTTCAGAGAACAAATAAGCTCCCACAATGTCAGTGCATTATTCATAACGAGCTGCCATTATGTGCTTCCCAGCATTCATATAGTGAATTACCCAGCCATCCGCAGTGATGAGTGAACAGTAAATTAACTCAACTGCAAACCTTGTTAGAGACTTAAAATGGCTTGGATTGGTGGTGTAGCATTTAGCGTGTGGCGGCTCAGTGCCGATCCTGCTGGAGCTGTGGATGGAAACGTGGCGAGTGCGAGCGGCGTGCTCAGGTTGCATGTAGTGAAGCAGAGACGAGCCGCAGCGTCACGGCTGCCTGTATATGAGCCTGAGAGCGTGTTTAGCTTGACAAGCTAGCTGATGTCACTGCTGTCAGCCGCTCTGTTGTGTGTGTGTGTGTGTGTGTGTGTGTGTGTGTGTGGAATGCTAATGCAGAGGCTTGTGATCCCATGTGAACCAAGCAGGCAAGTGTTTATTATGCAACTGGCGAGAAGCGAGTCTGAGCCGAGCTTACAGAGCCGCCGCCGCAGACACAGAGATGGATGGATAAAGAGAGGCGAAGACGCTCTGCTGCTCGTGCCTCACACACTCTTCACACACCGCGCGCCTCTTTCTGCTTTAGTGGAAAATGTTATTTAGCCGGGGACACGTCGTGCCTCTGTGTGGTTCGTGTGCAGAGCGAGCGCCGTGCTGCCGCCTGTCTTTCACTAATGACAGCCTCGTTACCAAAACGCTCATGCTAGCTGAAGCTGTAGCGGCGCTGCGAGGGGAGGGACGGCCATGTTTCTCTGATGACACATCGCAAACGCCTCAGGAAATGTGTGCAGGATTCTCAACAGAGGCCATGAGATCTCCCTGCCAGGCTGAATGACAAAGTGCTCCTGAGCTGTTAACCAAGGTAAACATGGTTTTGGAAAAAAGACAAATAAAAAACAGCTCTTGTGACGCATGAACACAAAGTGATGGTTTATGTTACAGAGACGTGCTAATTTCTGCAAGAAAGATAAGTCTCTAAATATACAGAAGCCCCGCGTTGCTCAACTGGAACATTGTTTAATATTCAGCAGCATCAGTAGCAGCAGTAATTCACAGGAATGCCACCTGGACAAAACACCACAGTACACACAGTGAATCGAGTCACTACACAACGTGAAGCACTGATTCGCCTCACCGGCATGTGGAAGTGTGGACGACAGCTGAAAGAAACCCACATGTCCTCCAAAAATACCACAGCATATGAATTATTTAATAGTGGAGGGGGTGGAGGGCGGAGCGGCCAGTCCAGGAAAGATAATTCCAATTGAATGCAATAGTTCGGCAGTGCACGTGGTGTGGAGCACGGAATTGTGGGCAATGCTGTTCAATACATTCAGTGCTGTAACTATATCAGAAACTGCTGTGAGACTGCAGTAGCAGAACTAACAGTACAGGACACCCAGACTCCCAGGGAGAACATGCAGACTCCACTCAGAAACATAGTTCCTGAATTTGAACCTGTCATTGAGAGTGCTGATCGCTGAGCCACATTGGGTTCTTCATCTTCTGGAGCTACCAGGTAAGAGGAAGGAAGATGAGCGTCTGTCAGACAGGCTAAGGGAAGTGTCTCGAGCACGTCGATGGTCCGATTGTGGGTGATTGTGTGAATTCGATGGGACGTGGCTCTGTCACGACAGCAGAAGTTCTGCAGAAACTAATGTCACATTTTTGTCCACATACTACTTCATTCATTCTGTCAGCGTCCAAAGTGTTTACAACAACAGAAACAGGTGTAGTGACCTTCAGCTGCAGCCGAGGGCCTCTACCGGCGTCCTGCACTGGAGCCAGGACAGGAGAAGACAGTCCTGGAAAAGGAAGCACAATGAGACTCAGATGAGGATTTGAAGTCAGTGGAAGGACGCTGTCATGTGGATTCACAGACGTTAATGAGGACAGCGGAGTGGATTGTGGATAATGAGCGTGCGACCGGGGCACAGCGAGCCTGTGTGGCAGCAGATCTGCAGCAGATGAGCTTGTTTTTGCCAGTAACAGATATGTGGGTGCGGGATGCGGTCAGGGGCAGAGTTGGGGCTTGTCGATGGGGTGAAATGGGATTTGGGGCCAGTGCCAGCTGATGATAACCCGGTCCAAATGGATTGGTAATGGCTATTCATCGGGGTGGCAAGCCGCTCGGCTGCGCTGACACTAATATGAATGCAGATTGAAATGTGGCCCAGGGACTTTGGCTTGAGGTAATAGCATGAAGGCGTGTGTGTGTGTGTGTGTGTGTGTGTGTGTGTGTGTGTGTGTGTGTGTGTGTGTGTGTGTGTGTGTGTGTGTGTGTGTGTGTGTGTGTGGAGCTTGGGCTGATGTGGCTTTCTGAAGGCTGTGGCTGCCAGTCATGTTTGTTTTGCTGCTGCTGGCGGACGGAGGGTAGACGGTGGAGGGTGGAGGGCGGAGGGCGGAGGGTGTTTTCTGCAGGGTTTAGTAGATGCAACCAATTTCTGTGCCTTAAACTGAAATGTTGAAGACAAGTGTAGAATAACAGTGTAGCTGCCATCAGAGACAGCTGGCATATTTTTTTTTTTGGTTTATTATTTAGTCGCTCACGTAAAAGAGGCATGAAAATACACAATAAATAAATCAGTAAGTTCATTTAGAAAAAGTTCATTTATTTTGTTTAAAGGATCTTGTAATTAGAGAGGAACTTATTTTTTATTCCGTGTTCTGTTGCTCGTCGGACCACATTAAGGGGCGTACACATTAAAGCCACAGGCGGTGCTGTGTGAGAAGTCTGCAAGAGACGGCGGCTCAAGAAGTTTATTAAAAGACAAAAAGCGTCCTTTAAGGAAGAAGCCATTTAAGATCACCTTTACCCCCTCGTGAGTTAAAGCTCGGGTAGACGATGTTGTCCAAAAGCTCTTCTTGTCATACTGAGTGAAATGCTCCTGCCCCCTGGGAGAAGTCAATACATTATGTGGACGGAAAAAGGTGCGGAAAAACTCTGACCACTGTAGCGGCCACAGGAGTGTAAAAACTCTGACCAAACTCTGGCGCGGATCGCTCTTCAGGAACCAATCAAATCCCTTCGCCGTTCTACCAGCCCCCTGCGCGTACATTTCGATGGCGTGCACTGGGCCTGGTTCAGAGCGTGTTGCCAAGGAGCTCTCGGCGCTCGCGGCTCGCGTGAAAAATAGAAAGGAAGCGGAGCGGCGCGCTGCGCTGCTATGCGCGTTGTGTGCGGCAGTCAGAAAGGTTCATAACATCGGAGGCGATCACAAACTCCGTGCGCGTGGCGCTCCCGTGTCCAGTGCGTTCGCTCCCAACGGGAGCTCCTCCAATGGGGTGGGAGCTGGGCGGAGCCTTGGGAGATGCTACATTCGTCCTGCATGCTAGTTTTCCAAGATCGTCGACCCTAGCTTTAATGAGGCCAATGAGGTACGAGTTTTTCCTTTGTTTTCCTGTGTTAAAGCTTATGTTATGAATGTTTGTGACTGCAGAGGACAATTAAGTTTGTAATTCGTTGTTTTGATCTCATGTTGCTGTTTAATTTATTTCATGTGGAAGTTTAATTTGTTGATGTCAGTTTCTGTTTTGTTCTCAGTTCTGACGGCATTGTGAGGCGGTTAAAGCAAAGCAGCGTGTTCAATAAATGCCCGTTTCAACCCAAAGAACTTTTGAGGCTTGATTTTGAACTCGAGGGAGTAACAAACAGAATTGGGAGGTCGTTTGTGTCGCAGGTGGGAAACATCGCCAGAGGATTTCACACATCGTGAGAAACACGGCCGCTGCTGCCAGTACAGTAGAGCCGCTGTCGCGTTGCTTTTATAACCACTTTAGTCATTGTAGTTTGTTGTATTCATTGGCCGCCTGTTGGTTTTGTAAATCCAGCTGCTCTTATTGTTTACAGCTTTTATGTGTAGCTGACACATTATCTGTGCAGCTGTTGTGGTCTCTTACTCATATCTGCTGAACAATCTAGCAGCTTTCCCTGCTGCTGTTCCAGAGGCCATTCCGGCTCGGACATGAGGCTGCTCTGTGTCCGTCTCTCTGAAATCACAGCTCTACCAAACCCAGTCTGCTGGCACCAAACCCAGTCAGCTCACACCAAACCCAGTCAGCTAGCATCAAACTCAGTCAGCTCACACCAAACCCAGTCAGCTAGCATCAAACCCAGTCAGCTCACACCAAACCCAGTCATCTGGAACCACATCTCGTCAGTTAGCATCAGATCCAGTCAGCTAGCACCAAATCCAAACAGTAACCCCCGATGCACACTGGATGCGGTCCGGCTGCGGTCCGGCTGCGGAGCCTCTGCGGAGCTCCGGTCTCTTTCCGCAAGGATCCTATTTTTCCGGACGCCGCAGCCCTACCGCATCAATTCAGACAGAAGCAAGTCGGGCGCCGGAAGGAAACGCGATACGTGTTCCAAAATAAGTGACTTCAAAATAAAATCTGTGTCGTGTTTTTGCATTAATTTTCTATTTTTTTACTTCTTCTGTAGAATACAGAGCAAACAACGTCATGTAGTCATTATATGCTTTAGAGGAATGAACGGTTTTGTACTTCGTCACTGCTGAAAAGTCAATGACTCCAAATGGCTCAAAACAGCTCTGTGACCGGAGCAGCTCCGTGTTGCCAGATTGGGCGGGTTTCTGCCAAATCAAGCTTCTTTTGAACACGTCAGACGGGTTGATGAAATTATAATGTTTGACGTTTTTTTTTTAATACAAATATGGTGCATTTCATCCGAGACAGCGGTTTGGGCTGCTTTCTATTGAGTAAAACGGGTTTCATATTGTCTGCGGGGATAATGACAGATCTGGCAACCTCCTCCAGCGGACTGCAGAGACACCGCAGGCGAAGAATCACAGTGCTGCGGTGTACCGGGCCGGAGGCGGACTGCAGCTGGACCGTATTCAGTGTGCATCGGGGGTTAGCATCAAATCCAATAATTTAACACCAAACCCAGTTAGCGGAACCAAACCCAGGCAACGAGCACCTCGGGTTTAATGTCAAGCACACAGCCGTATAGTTTTCTCACTTCATTCTTGCGAACAGCAGACGCGCCACAAGTTTCATACTTAGTAGTTTCTTACTTAGTTTTTTTCTTTGAAATAGTTTTCTTGCTGTCAGTCAGACACAGTGTAGCAGCTTTCTGTTGTTGTACAGTGACATCTAGTGTCATAGATGATATGTACTGCTATATATTACTGTATACTCATCAGCAGCCAGGAAACATTGACGATCCGGAGGATTTGACTTCAGAAGTCATGCTGAAGGAGACGCAGCGTCACGGTGTTCTGCTCGGTGGCTGCACTGTCTAACTGAAGAAAGGAGATTATGAAGTGAGATTTAGGAGATTTGTTCGGAGTGTTTGGATTGTAACTTAAAATATATCCAGGAAACAGTTTTCTATGGCGTTTCTAAGAACACAGAATCATCACATTAACCAAAGAGAAAGCAGATTACACACTAGTGAAATGGCACACAGTGAGGTTGATGGCTGTGTTTTGTCTCGCTGGATAAACTAAAGAATGCCAGCTCAGGAACATGTTGAGTTTCTTCCGTGGTCTTCATTATTGGTCTATTTATCTATTTATGAGTGACAGACTGAAGCCAACATGGGACATACAATCACATGGTGTTTCTTCACTCACAGGGAGTCTCCAGTCACCTGGAAGATGTTGTGACTTTTGTCCACCCCTAAATCTGAGCCTTGAACTAACCCGGAGCTCACGGAGGACCTGACCTCCCTGTGCAGCGAGCTGGCCTGTGCTGGAAGCCCTTGAACCCTCAGTGGGAGTTGTAACCTTGACTTGTTCCAGAATGTCTTCACATGCACACTGCTCTGCAGATCCCTTCACTGCAGAGCACCGATTCTTTAAAACCACACGAGCTCACAAACAGCACCAGCAGAGGAGCCGGTCCTTTTTATGAATCTGTGTGTGTGCGTATGCTTGTCAAGGTTTTCTAAGTATGAATATTCATGTTTATGCATGCATACACAATATGTATTTTCCTGCTGAGTGCTGCAGCTGTAAGCAAATCAAGATTCCTCCTAAATGAGCCCACAGTGCGCTCGCAGCCAGCGCTGTGCCTCTCCACTCTTGGCCAGAAGCTTGTTGTGAAGCTTGAGACAACAGTCTTCCTCCAGTGTTGTCGTGGAACGAATGTGGTTTCCTTCCCAGCTCGCTCCCTGCAGGAGCCTGAGAGGAGCTTCCAGAGCATATTGATCCTGAAATAACATCAGAGGCTGGCGGACTGGCTGGAGGTGTGCTGGGAGGGGAGGCTAGGCCTGAACGGGTGGAGGACGCCACAGCTGGGGGGAGCACGGCCACAGAGGGTTTCCCTCTGATTCATCTTCAAACACGATCAGACCGTTCATGAGGCAGAGCCATAAGTATTCAGGAACGACTCTCAAACTTCTGCTTTCATTGTCCTAAAGGAGTCTTTTATATCAAGCAGTGGGTCAAAGTATGGATGAGCTCATCAGTGCAGCATTGTGATCATCAGTCGTGACATGAGTTACCTTTCTAGTTTTTACTTCAGTAAAACAATGTTTTCAGTTATCAACAGTACTTGATGGGTCAGAATGAATAAAATAGGCAAGGTTTGACCTGTCAGACGAAGATCACATCTCCTGACACAGCTGATGACGAAGACACTTTTAGAACTTCTTTCTCAGTACAGGTCAGAAAACAGAAGCGGCTTTTATTTATTCAGGTAGTGTGACTTCCACAGCGTTCAGGAGGCCTTCACAGTCCTGCCAGCTCACAGTGGGTAGCCCACACCACTGTAATCCTCTCAGGTTCTTCAAACAACAAGCCATTTTCCGCCATGTTTACAGCCACGCATTGTCATGGCAACAGCATCATCAGGAGTAATAAGCTCCATGTTCACGTAGTGGTTAACACCAAGTGGGCAAGTTTATTTCACATGTGAGAGAATAAGCCCTGATGGGACTCTGAGCGGGAATAAGCTGCCCGATTGGCTCGTGGACGTGTCTGCCAGCGTTAGCTCCAGGATTAACCAGGATCATCAGCGTCTCACTGTAGCTCCACTAATTCTCACCAAATCATCCCCCATGGTGCTCCATCTCACCAGGTTTGAATCTCCTCATCAAGACTAAGTGAGCGCACTGCATGCACAGAGAGCTAAGTGAAGGCTGGACGATGCATCTGAGTGGAAAGCGAGGAGCGCTGACACTGGATCTGTTGTGTTTCATACACATTGCACAGAGTTGCTGCCCGGACATGAGCTCTCATCTGCAGGCTGCGAGAAATGGCAGCTCGCGCTGTAAAGTGGTGAGATTCTGTTACAGCCACTGCCGGGAATATGCCTTTAGTCAGAAAGCACTTAGGGGGGCTTCATATTGATCCGGCAGGGGAGTGCGGGGGTGTCAGAGGCCGGAGGGGAGGCTGGAGAAACAGGAGAAGCAGTGAGGAAAACAACAAAACACACAAATGGAAAAAAAGAAAAAAAAAACCTAATCTGTTCTCCGACTCAGCAGCACACATGTCATTATTCTGAAACAGTCCACGAGCCGGGACAGGCTGCTCAACATGACCACTGGACCAGAACTCAGCCTGGCCCACTGGATCAGACACATGGTGGGGCGACAGGAGCTCAGATGGTAGAGCGGGTCGTCTCATAATATTGTGCAAGACACTTCACCCACCTTGCCTAAGTATGAATGTCGTGTGAGAGTGAATGGTTGTTGGTGGTGGGAGGGGCCGATGGCGTCAGTCTTGCCCCCCCAGGGCAGCTGTGGCTACAGCAGCAGCTTACCACCACCCAGTATGGAGAGAATGAAGAATGCAATGTAAAGCGTCTGAGTGTCCAGAAAAGCGCGGTATAAAACCAATGCATTATTATTATTATTATTATATTATTATTATTATTATTATTATTCAGTCTGGACCAGGGTCGGCCCGGGCTTCAGAGCGCCCTAGGCGAGCCCGAGACGAGCGCCCCTTGGGAGCGTGTTTTTCGAGCGGTCCCGACATTTGTGGGGGGGGGGGGGGGGGGTCCTCAATTATTGTATTAATAATAATAATGAAAACAGCTACATTTTTTTAATATTGTACTTTTACCACTACTAAGCCATGTCTTCAACAGCTTTCATCCAACAGAAGATCAAACTTTACCTCCTTTGAGTCTGTGAGCAGCTGATGAAGCCTGGAGCTCATCAAAAACAGCTTCACCTGTAATCAGAGTGATGGAGGGCTTGAGGGGAAGGAGGAAGAGTTTGAATGTTTTTGTTTGCTTGATGTCGAGTCAGTGGAGATGTTAGGACGGAGGTACAGTGTGTTGTGGGCTGTTGTTTCCAGGTGAAGTGTGTTATGGGCTGTTGTTTCCAGGTACAGTGTGTTATGGGCTGTTGTTTCCAGGTGAAGTGTGTTTAGAGATGTTCCGATACCATTTTTTGCCTCCCGATACCGATTCCGATACTTTTACTGTGGGTACCGGCCGATACCGAGTACCGATCCGATACCAGTATATAATAAAATAACACCATGCCTCGCCTGCAGGACTGTCACATGATCATCACGGTGGTGAGGTCTGGCTCAGGTTAAACCCTCTGACATGAATCAATACAGCAAATTCAAGCCATTTATTTTTAAATAGAACAGTATAAAAAACAGGCAGTGCAAATACAGTTGAAACTAAATCAATCTCGGAATAATTATTTTCAATAACTTAAAGTGCAGCCCCAATATTTTTAAATTAAAGGGAGTTAAATAGAACAATATAAAACAGTAGTGCAACGGCAACTTAAATAATCTAGAAATATATGTTGTTGCATTTTTAATTGAGTGCAGACACAATATTGTAAATGAAGTCATTTAGATAAAACAGTATAAATAACAGCAGTGCAACAGTAACTTAAAAAACAATCTAGTTTTTTCTTATTACGGTGCCAAATATAACATAGTAAAAATGAACAGGGCGTTTAAATAGAACAGCAAAAAAATAATTCAATAGCACTTAAAAGATTACTTTCCAAAATGTTACAGTCCAAAACCAACCTATGAATTTATATTAAAAAAATGAAAATCCAAGAGCGAAGCTGCTCTCTAAACATCGGCAAACGGCTTCTTTAACGGCGCTGTACGTCTGTCACGTGATCCGTTCTTCTTCTTCTCAAGAACAGCAGCTGCAGCAGCGCACAGAACTGTCAGAGCTACCGACCAGCAGATGGCGGTATGCAGCCAACGGGATGCAGGCTGCCGTAAACATTACAGAAGAAGAAGTGTCAGTGCTAACGGAGCTAACGGAGCTAACGGAGCTAACGGAGCTAACGGAGCTAAGGGAGCAGACCAGTAAATAGACTACTAATTTAATTAATGACGAGGTATCAGATCGGTGTCTGGACTCCAGGACTCGCCGATACAGATGCCAGCAGTATCGGCACAATTTCTGATACTGGTATCAGAATCGGAACAACTCTAAGTGTGTTGTAGGCTGTTGTTTCCAGGTACAGTGTGTTGTGAGCTGTTGTTTTCAGGTACAGTGTGTTGTGGGCTGTTGTTTCCAGGTACAGTGTGTTGTGAGCTGTTGTTTTCAGGTACAGTGTGTTGTGGGCTGTTGTTTCCAGGTACAGTGGTTATGGGCTGTTGTTTTCAGGTACAGTCTCTTGTCGGTTCTTATCCGATCCAGCTGTTCAGTTCTCCTCAGTCCCTGGTGGCGTTCCATGACGTGGCTGATTCCCATCAGGTGTTTCAGTGCAGACCACATGTTGGGGCAGGTTTTTCTCAGAGAAGCAGATGAGTCAGGAAACTAATTGTATTCCTGCAGAAGAAGAGAGAGGAATGCTAAGTGATGTCCTTCGATGTTGGTGCATTTGCACACTCGATAAATTACCCGTCTCTCTTTTGTCTTGCCTGTCGGAGAGCCTGATTTGGCAGAATTACAGTTGTGCGAGCCTGCGGTTTTATTTCCGCTCTCTCCGGTGCCGTTCTTATCGTGTCGGCCTCTTTTATCCATCACGGCCGTCACCTCACCTCACCGTCACCTCCATCCCATCCGAGAAATACATCCTGCCAACACAAAAGAAAGAATCCAGAATCAATAACTGAGGCTGAATGGGCGTTGTGTTCCTCCCATAAGTCCTTTAATAGCAGGTGTCGAGCTGTCCTGGGCCCGCTCCTCTTCCTCACCGCCCTCTCTTCCTCCCATCACCTCCCGGGTGACGGTAAATCACACCTCGGCCACTTAATGCACGCTCTTTGGAATTTCCCAGCGTCTGGCAGGCTGGTGTCGGACATAGAGCTGTAAATTAATGCCCTAACGCGCTCTGACACATGGCCTCAAATGCAGTGCGGCCATTGTGCAGGTGACAGGATGCTTAGTGAGCGAGGCTAATCAGAGCGGCACGCCGGATGCAGCCGCACGCTTCTCACTAATTGGTCTGTGTGTCATTAGTGGATGAGGCCGACCGTTGTTTCAGTCGGCTAATGGTGCGTCCGTTCCTCCGGCCGCACCCCGCCCCCCGGCGCCCTGGTTGGTCCATGAGTCAATCAGTGGTTAGGTCAGACGCTGCAGCAGATCCGACGACTCCCCCCCCCCCCCCCCCCCCATCCTCACCCCCCCCCCGCCCCACGGCTAATGCCAAAACTAATAGGCCAATTAGTGTTTGGGGATTGTTCTGATGGCTGCGTGAGATACAGCAACATGATGAGCTGTGTGTGTGTGTGTGTGTGTGTGTGTGTGTGTGTGTCCACTGTGGAAGTCATGGCTCTAAATGTTTGTTTAGGAAATGGTTAAATGGCTGCTTCATTCCTGCCAGTGGAGCTGAAATGTGGAGTACTTTATTCTGCACTGCAGTTTCTTGACATCATGTTGGAGGAAACACCGCCAGCAGCCCAGTAACGAGGTCCCGGCCCAACACCGCCCAGAACCCTGTCACCACATCCCGTGTCTGTGGCTTCAGGTTATCATGAGCCAGCAGCAGCCGGTGGGACACACCCAGGTCCCCACGTCTCCACTGCCACAGAACAGGACGTCGTCTCTCAGTGATGGGATTTTCCGGAATCGAAACTCTGGCCTGGGTAGAGTAGAAGCGACAGTCCTCCGAGCTGCTGTCAGCATCGGCGTGACCACTTCTATTATGTTTTCAAATAGCGACTAATGTTTGGAAGAAAATTCTTGTCTAGTCCAGAATTGTCAAACAATCATGAGAATAAAACAAACTGACCTTGAAAAAGAAACAACCAAACAAAAATATTTCTTTTTCTACTTTACACTGAATAGAAGCAGCTAAATTATATTAAACTTTGATACAAAAAATCCCCTCATAAATGTGTGTTTATATTTTTGAGTATAATGACAAAAACTGTATTTATTTATCTTGAATTAGTGAGTTTTTCTCATTATGAACTTTAACGGAAACGTATTTAGCTTCTTTACTGATTCTGGACATTTTTTATTATTTGATCTGTTGGGACTGTTTGAGTTTTGGCGTTTTAAACCTTTTTTTTTTTTTTTTTTACCGTTTTATCTTTTTTTGCCACAGAGTTTTTACATCTTGACTTTTTGCTGTTTGGTTACAAGCTGAACAACATCTGATGACAAATACTTTAGTCGAGAAAATACCATCAGTTTATTTCCTAGTCATGTCAAAATGGCAATAAGATGATGAAAACTCAGATGAAATAGTTTCTTTACACTGCAGAAATAGCTCAAGAGCTTTCTGCTGTGAATGTGTTGAAGGGGCTGTATCATGCAAAATTCACTTTTTGTATGTTTTAACCTTGTTATATAGTTATGTTCTCACCAAAAACACCCCAAAGTGTTTATTTCCTTCGTGCCTGTGTGTTTGAGCTTTCCTGGTGTTTCTGCTGCTCAGAGAGGCAGCCCCTCCCACCGTGAAAACGCTCTGTTTTCCCACGTTCACGTCACACGGTGAAGATGGCTCCCCTGAGCCCCCCTCCCGTTTCAGTGAAACAGAGCGTTTTCTCTTCCGGGTTTCAAATTAGCCCCAGAAAATCTTTTATTTCACACAAAATGACTTTTCCTTTGCGCCAAAATAAACTATTACCATGTTAATGCCATTTCTAGGGTTTGGACTAGCTAAAAAAGCAGGATACAGCCCCTTTAACCTTATTTAGAGCTGTAGAGGTTCGTTACAGTCACAACAAAAAGAAATGTAAAGCGTTCCTGATCAAGGCAGACCTCGTCCCGGTCAAACTGGATGTCTGATCGGTGTCAGTCTTCACAGCAGTTGGTTTCTCTGCTGCCACCGGGTATGGAGGGAATGAATGATCTTGTTGAAAAATGACTTTGAGTGTCCAGAAAAGTGATTTATATATCAAACCAATGTATTCTTCTTAAAGTTTGTTGCATGCAGATTGGGAGCCTTCTCGGTCTCGTGACGGCGAAGGTGTTTGACTTCACAGAGGATTTCACACACAGTGGAGGACGCTCCTCTCTTCGAAAACCTTCCCTTCACTCAGCATGCTTCATTCATCTTCATACAGAATAGATTTTCATGTAATCACCAAAACGTAAAAATGGATTCCTCTATCGACGAGGCTGTTAAGGCAGTATTGACGTGTAGCTGTGGCGACAAAGCTTTGAACACACCGATTAATGGTGGTGAGCTCTGAGAGTGGAGCTTCAGTTTAGCCTGTTGCTCTGCATCTCTTAGCATTCTGTCTTTTCCTTTCTGTGGAGTGACTGATCTGTTTACCACTCGGTGGCTGCAGGACGGTTAATAAACCTGCTAACAGATCAAACAGGCCCAGGATTAGCTGGAGTTTCATTGCAATCACCCATTTCCGCAGGGTGGCCTTCCCTTCAGGGTCAGTCTGGGGTCACGTGGACCGCTGTTCTCTTATCTACTCTCATTACTTCAGTTTTAACTCATAACAGAAGCAAAGCAGCTGGGATTAGTTTGGCAAAAACACAACCTTTCATACAATTAAAGTCTTGTAGCTACTCACAATCACAACATGTCTTATAATGAATCTAACCACTCGTTTCTACTGTGGTATAGAGTTGGGCACATTGAGGGGCGCATGATGTTTCAAGCTTTGCCAAATTACACCAGAGATTTTAACCACAACTCGTCATGTAGCACTGTATTTAACCAAAACACTAACATATAGCAGTGTTTTTAACCAGAACACTGCAGGCCAGAAGCTCCTCAAACTAAAGGCACGTCAGTTCAGAGGCAAAATGAAGTCAATTTGATCTAATGAGCAGACTGGAGAGCATCTTCTGTAAATCCTCTTCAGTTCCCAGAACTGAAGACGAGGGTCGCTGAAAGAGTCCCATCGTTGCTACCTTACCTGGAACTGTTTGATGTATGGCATTAATGCTAGCTTCACTTCAGACCAGAGCCACGACTGCAGTGCGGACTCTACACACTTGTGCATTCGCTCTTGCAGCTTCACAGCTTGTTACATACATAGCATGATTTTTTTTTGCTTGAAGACAGATTTGCTCTGTGGATTTGGGACTTCCCTGCTCCTACTATCTGATTACTTCTCTGCTGCATGCTAAGTGGGCTTTCACAGAGCCCACTTGTCTGAGATTTGGGAGCATTGAAAAAAAAAGAGCACCTTAAGGTGCATCAAGTCATACATATACATTCCACGAAGGTCCAAGGGTGTTTTTATAATGTGCTGTATGTTAATGCATGCTCTGCTAGCAGCAGGGATTCTGGCACCATTTTAATTAGAGTCCCGCAGGTTCCCGCTGTCGACTCCCTCCTACCGCCTGCTGCTCACATGCCACGGTGCAGGGAAACATCCCCAAGGAAAAGCCGCTCTGGTCTCGGTGAGCAGACCGTGGCGGCCATCGAGTGGAATCTGCTCTCTCCTGGGAATGTTCTGGCATGCCCTCAGCCAAGGGTACTTAACCCTAAGAGACTTAAACACATGGAAATACATACGCAGAATCATCTGTGGATCCTGTGGTGCAGTGGTGCAAAGTTCCTGGAAAAGTTGAGGTAAACAAGAAGTCCAGCGGCTCTCAGTGAAAGCCAACTCTGTGACCTCGACTCTGACTCTTTCCCGTCTCTCTGCCTCTTGTATGCATTGCACGAGGATAGGTGTGTGATTTGGATTAGCAGCACATTTCTGTTATTCGGAGCTGGTTTGGAGGTCCAGAGAGGACCAGAGGCCAGATCCCGGGACTTTCCCCGCTGGTGTCGGACCGTCGGACCAACATTCACTTCACATCGGCAGCTAAACTCGCAGGACCTCATTTGTCAGGAGCTCCAGACATTTGATATGCAGCGCTCTGACAGGTCCTACAGCAGAATTTAAAGTGTTTGTTTATGTGCTGCCTCCTCTTCCTCCCGTCTTCTCCGGCTGCCGTGCTCAGCGCTAATTGCTTTGGTGTTTTTGGTCCACACCTCCCAGAGATCATTTGTCAGTCAAAAAGCCTGACTTGCCCTGAATCCTCTCCCGTAGAAATGTGCTGTGTGTTTTCCGGCCGGACGCTCAGACCGCTGAATGCGTGAGGCGTTCCGATCCGTTCTGCTTCTCCTGACTGCAAGACGCTAATAACCCCAGTCCACCAGTCAGTAGGATCACATTCCTGCTGGATTCCTGCTCATTGAGATTCAGCAGGACCGAGGTCTGGATCTGGAGAGGGGCCACAGTCCTGAGAGCTGAATCACAGTTCAGGCCTCTGCAGTCCACCAGGGACCCAGCTAATGCCGGCCAGTCCGCCTCAGCCAGGAACAAGCTCCACTCATCCTCTGCTGCCGCCGGCCACTAGTGGGCGCTGCAGAGGCCAGACAAGAGAACTCCTCCCTCTAGAAGTACTCCTCCCTGCAGCAGTACTCCAGTACTCCTCCCTGCAGCAGTACTCCTCCCTGCAGCAGTACTCCTCCCTGTAGCAGTACTCCAGTACTGTTTATTTCATTGCTTTCTTACAAAACAAGCGAACTCTGTGTTTTACTTGAAGCCACAGACATTTCAGCCTGATATGATCCAGATGGACGCGTCCATTCTGGTCAAAATATTGTTGTATTATATATTTATTGTAGCTAGCTGGATAGATAGATACTTTGTTAATCCCAAGGGAAATCCAAGTGCTCAGTAACTCACATAAATAAATACTGAAAAGTAGGGATGTGCACGGCTAATCGCTGAATCGTTAAACCGCCTACTCATTTATTAAACGTTTAGTATTTTACTAGTCGGCTGAACGCTGCATGGCCCGTCCATGCTTCACATGCCCGCGCTGGCTCGTCGACTCGTCTACACGTAAACATTATCACCACAGGGTGTTTCTGTCACGTCCACACTGTGCAGGCAGACGTCCAGCCCAGTGTTTGCTGGTTTTTATGATGGTGAGACTTGGATTAGGTCTGGAAGACATTTCCCCTGTATAGATCTGAGCCATCAGCATCAAGAGGTGGCGTCATGGAGACGGGATGGACGCGGCCCCTTGTGTCTCTGTGCAGCTCTTCAGGGTGTAAGTGGCTAATTTGCAGTTCTGTGTGTACATAAGGAGACTAAATATATCGGAATATTTATGTCAGCTCTGTGGCAGCGTGCCTGTACAGATGGCAAAGTGCTCAGATCTGCTGCCTCTCTCCACTGTGTGTCACTGAATAAAGTCATGTGTGAGTATGACAAACATAGAGGATGGAGTTTAATTTAAAATCAGGCGTGACGCGTTAAATCGTACAGCAGGCATTTCCTAACGGGCCTTCTATCTCCGTGTTTGTCTGAACAGCAGTTAAAAGAGCTTTTTGCCTATGTGCTCGATCAGATATGTGAGTATTTCTGCATCTGGGTTAATTGTTGAAGACTTGAATGGGCAGACTGTCAACGCAGCAGGTGGTCATTATAGACCCTGTTCAGACAGTATGGGAAGCAAAAGATCTGCTCAGCCACAGCAAGCAGCTTGATGGAAAAGATCCTGCTGTGTCAGCAGGACTCAGACACCAAGCCAGTTCCAAAACGCTGACGGCTCGCAGCTCGTGGTTGGTTGGCCGGTGAGTGGAGCTACTGGGTGGAGGCCACTGGGCAGAAGAGCTGTAAACCAGGTTTCATGAGATTCTCCAGATGTAGAGGCAGGTTGCCTTTCTCCGACTGCCGACAACAGGCCGACCACGGACGGACGCTTGCTTTGGGGTTTTAGGAGGCTGAGATGAAGTGATTGGATCCAAGAGGCTCATGTGAAAAAAAAACAAAACAAACAAACAAAAGGCTCGACCAGAAAAGCTCACATGCCTGACAGCATACCGGCAAGGGGCAAAGGTCATTCTGTGGAGGATCAGATAGAGGAGCCACTTTTTACCACAGAGAGTAAAAACATCCACAGAGCCAAGCTGGAAGAAAAGAGAAAGTTCCAGTGACCTGAACTTCAGTTAGACCAGACACAGAAACCAGGCTGCCTCAGTGTCGGGTGGAGACGGTGAAGAGGGTGAAGAGGGTGAAGAGGGTGAAGAGGGTGAAGAGGGTGGAGAGGGTGAAGAGGGGCACTTCACTGCTGGTAGCTTCCTCCACAGTCCAGGGTCTGGATCCACCATGTGGACTGGACCACCAGCCCCCTCTGAGGCAGTGCTGGAGATCCAGGTTCTGATCAGTCAGGAGTGAACCTCCATCCCTCCCCCCTTCTCTCTCCTCCCACTCCCCCCCCCCCCCCCCGGTCTGCCATGTTAAATCAGTGATGGGCTCTCATGCTCTGTAGATTTTCATTTCAGCCAAATGCCACAGAGGCTTATTCCACTGATTACTTCTGCCTCCTCTCTGGTTGGGAGGTAATCAGTGGAATCAGCTGCTGTGACACATCGCTGTGTCTCGCACATTGTTGGCCGTCTCAGATCGGAACGCCGTTCCTCAACCTTTCAAAACACCAAATCATGTTCCTGGGTGTGAAAGCCGAGGGGAATGGCTGCTGATTTGTCTATATTTGAATGTCATTCAAACGGGGAACTGAGGAAGAATCAGATCAGACGTGCATATTCTCTGCTTTAAAAGATTCTGAAGCTGCTTGCAGTAAAGTCACAGTTCAGTCTGGGGTCCCCTCCATCTTCACTTCTTCTTTCCTCCTCTGTAAAGTCGTGCTCCATACCAAACACAGCCGGCGTTCCAGAGAGCTGGATTGAGCTGCTGTCAGCAGAGCGCTGGTCCTCCTGCCTCCAGCTGTGGATGGAGCTGAGCAGCAGACGGAGCAGAACCAGGAATCAAACGCTCGCCGTGTTCGCCACGGCTCATTTGCTGTTTTACATTATTGGCTGCCTCGGCTCAAATCTGAGAAATCAGAGCCTCACCTCGTTACGGCAGCGGCGCACGTTGAAATCAATAGAGACAGGCTGGCCCCGCTCACAACACACACACACTGCACACTCCATTCCAATCATCGCGACTTGTTCTCCTTCATTACTCTCTGAGCCAGGCAGCTGCTGCTCTTCCCCTCCTTCCCATAGTCTCATTTGTCTCCTCGCTCTGCTCTCCCTGGTGCTGCAGACAGTACAGGCTGCTGGGCCTGGACCTGGGCCTGGGCCTGGGCCTGGACCTGGGCCTGGGCCTGGGCCTGGCCTGGGCCTGGGCCTGGGCCTGGGCCTGGGCCTGGCCTGGGCCTGGACCTGGGCCTGGGCCTGGGCCTGGGCCTGGGCCTGGACCTGGGCCTGGGCCTGGGCCTGGGCCTGGGCCTGGGCCTGGACCTGGACCTGGGCCTGGGCCTGGGCCTGGGCCTGGCCTGGGCCTGGGCCTGGACCTGGGCCTGGGCCTGGGCCTGGGCCTGGGCCTGGGCCTGGACCTGGGCCTGGGCCTGGGCCTGGGCCTGGGCCTGGGCCTGGCCTGGGCCTGGGCCTGGGCCTGCAGGGCTTGATCAGGAACAGGTGCCTGGCCGGGTCATGTGGCAGACTGCTCAGCAAAAAGCTTGAAAAGCCACATATCCTCTGTTAAGAGCTGATTGTCTGTAGTTTTATTGATTCATTCAAAGAAATGTCCTACAGCAGAAGATCAATATGCTTTTTTGCAGGCTTCGTGTTTCAAACAGGTATAGTGGACGTTGATTTAATGAAGAGGCACACTGTGGCTGCATTAGTTACACAGTGCAGTTTGTTATTGGCGTGTTATCAGTAACGTGTCCGACTGTGGCGTTCCTGCTCCACCGTGCCATCCAGGAAAAGCGCCTCAGTTTCCAGCGTTCCTTCACTTCATCATGTTTTTACTTTATTACTTGCAGTTCTGCAACGAGCCTCGATGTTGCAAATGTTTTCGACAAATCAATCACTTTTTAAGTGATCGATTAGTCGGTTTCAGATGCAGTTTAAGACGACACTTCCACGCCAGTGGAAGACGTCCAGTTCTCCAAGACTTTAACAGACATCAAGCCAAACAGTGGAAGAGGAGCGGCAGCATGCTCCTGCTGCTGTGACGTTACCACGTGGAGGAACCGGCCTGCGACGGTCTGCCAGTGTGCTCAGAGTGGATGGTGGAAGGTGTGTCGCTACAGTACCAGTGGTTCAGCTGCTTTTCCCTCAGGTTAGTTTTCAGCTTCAGTATGTGAGGCCGGCAGGGCGGGGAACACATTTTTCACACTTTTATGGCCAGTGTAAGTCTTGCTGATCTACATTTCTAGTTTACATCACTTGTACACAGTGTGTGGCCCTGTGAACTCCTCCTAAGTGCTGCTCCGCCGGGCCGACCGAGCCTCGTATATCAGAGACGCACTGCAGCTCCACCTCCGTGGAGACAACAGGGCTCCTTCCAAACATCTCCTCTGCTCTGTCATTTACTGATCCAGTCTGCACTCTGTGTGTGTGTGTGTGTGTGTGGTGTGTGTGTTAATATGAATGACCATTGAGGTGCTTTAATATTATTATTAGTTGTTATAATTACAGATTTCAGTATTAAAAACTGCTTTCAGCATTCTGTCCCTCTAAGAATCCTAAAATAAGCATGTATTGTGTTGCATTTCCTCTCCCGTGGCTGGATCGGCCCTCTGAGGAGAACTACAGCCTTTCTACTGTTTTCCTTGAGCTGAGATGCTGCTTCCAGCCAAAACTCTGCTCATATATAGATATCTAACTGCTGTTTTCAGCTGTGACTGCAGGGCCTGCTGTTTGGTGTTATTCTCCTTTCTGGGCCTCGTCTCTCTTGTCATTATGCCACCGCGGTGCCAGCTGTACCGTACACACTGAAGAACCAGTTTTCACCCCAAGCCCAAGTCCCTTCCTGCAAAAGTCCAACGTTACACCTGTGCTGTAAATGGAAGCCAGAGGCAAGACAAGGGCACAGAGAAGACAGACGAAGAGCCCGTGCTGCGAAGGACAGACGGTCTTCATGAGTCAGTGGACCCCCCGTCCCAGAACTGGGCTGTGGGTGGCAGGCGAGCAGCCGGCGACACACGGAGACGGCCGCCCCGACTCCTCGGGCCACATGCTGCCTCTGTTCTTTGTGTTGAAGGTCTTTGTTTGAGGCACAGTGGACCGCTTTGAGGAGCACACAGCGAAAAGCTGTTCAGCTGACCTGACCACAGCCTGGACCAGCACTGAAGGCCGCTTGGCTGCAGCGCTGTGAAGACAAACAGGACTGGGACTAGATCTTTGTGATTGGTGTGGGATGTGATAACCTTCCACCAAACTACCTGGTGACTGTGTCCCAGGGCAGCATTACCATGCAAACACGTGGAAAGTAAACTGAACTACCATGAATTAACGATTAGTGACACTCCAGTGAGTTCCTGTCATTATTTCAACATCCCATCAAACCTCCTGGCAGCAGGACCGAAGCCAGAGGCTGTCTGCAAACTGTGATCTGGAAGGACAGCCATTAAATACAATACAGGACATGTCCTGGCATGTGCCATGTGGTCCGGGCACTAAACTGGAGTCCAGATCCAGCTCAGACCAGAAACCTTTAGCAGCACGGATGGATGGCTTGAGGATGGAGGCTGTTTGTCTCCTCTTTTCTGCTCCTTTCATTCAGCACAGCACAATATGTGTGTGAAGGAGAAGCAGGTGTGTGAGGACTAGGAACGGTCCCGTTCACGTCTGAACCGATCCGGTACCGGTACTCATTACCTGGGAATCATACCAGCACTCAACGGGACCAATTTACGGTATTCTTCTGTGTGTTTATGAGGTAATGGATTTTAATTTGTTGCTGGCTGCAGACGAGTCGCCATTTGATGCTAGCATGCTAACGGTGCTGAGTGCAGGAGTTGCAGCTGTAGACCCGAGGCTGGTCCCTCCTCAGCCTTGAGGAAAACCTTGTTCTTCACCAGAACCTTCCTCAGATCAGAAGCATTCCTGCTGCAGGGAGCAGAATCTGCATCGTGTTTTGAAAGTGGAGCCATGCTTTCGAGCGCTTTCTGGTCTAGCTTGCTCTACTGACCTGCTAGCTACTGACGCCTGCTAGCTACTGACGCCATGACAGTCTTGTGCGTGCAATGCTGCATTCAGGTCCGGCATGGAAGATCACCAACTCTTCCACTCCCTCACAGTCACAAGGATGCCTTCAGGTACTGAAACATGCTGCCGTTTGACTTTAGCTGAACTGGTGCTCGGTAGTACCGATGGAATTTGGTCAGTACCTATAAAAGTACTGAGTTTGGTTCCCAGCCCCAGTGAGGACAGCCTGGTAGTCCTGGTCATGCAGTCCCTGGAGATTTTGTCATTCACTTTTTTTTATTATTTTTCATCTTTTTTCAAAACAAAAACAAGAACACAAACATTCAGTGGGTAGAAGTCTGTCCTCAGACAAAGTCTGGTCTCACAGTTGTTATATACGATAACCATTTTGACCAAAATTCAGCCAACATGTCACTTTGTAGTTTCAAATTAAAAGTAATCCTCTCCATTACAAAAATTTTAGAAGTCACATCAATCCATTCATGGATGGTAGGAGTCATGGATGCAGCCGAAACTTGCAAAATTTTCAACAAAATAAATCAGCTTTTAGAAGATGAGTATCTCTCGGATCACCCAAATACATAGTTTTAAGATTCAAGATTCAAAATATTTGTTGTACCCTTAGGAAAATTCAGTTTACAGTGAGTGTGTCTTCCCATTTTATCACACACTTAAGACAACACAAGACAAACAAAGTGACGACAGTGCTACAGCTAAAGCAAAGGAGATAGCAAACCATAGAACCACAGTAAAACCATAGATACAATAAATAAAGAATAAAAGAATAAAAATGGCTGAAAATGTGTCAGACCCCGCTAGATAAGAAAGTGCCATCCTGAGATTAAAATGAGAAAGCCATTCAAAAGGTAACTCTGTTAGTTATATTTCAGTTCCTCTCATTTGTTTAGAGCGCACATTGCTGCTGGTACAGAGCTGTTTTTGTAACGTTTAGTTTTACAGGCGGTTCCCTGAACCTCCGACCTGAAGGGAGCAGCTGAAATTCACCGTTAAGAGGGTGGTTTTAAAACACAATTTAATTTTCTTTTTGAACACTGCTTCCAGGACCTTGTGTACTTCTTTCCAAAAGTTGGCAACGATTGGACAATCCCAAAAGATATGGAAGTGATTTGCTAATTGCTGCCCACATGACCTCCAACAGTTGACTTGATCTGAATGTGTAGATTTTTGAGCTGGAGTGCAGAAATATCGACTCATTTTTCCAGCTGAACTCCGTCCATGAAGGGGCACTTGTAACAGACCACTGTTCCCTGCAATCACTTCCCAGTCGTCTGCTGACAGGTCCAGATTGCTCTCAATTTCCCACTTACTTTAATATGTAAGGAATCAAAAGATTTACAATTTTGTATAGCACTTCTATTTTTGGAAATCATCTTTTCATTTGGAAGATCTTTAAATGCATGATGAAAAATGTCAAGAATTTCTCCTTTAATAAATTTTGATTGTTGCTTAAATTTCTTAGTAACAAAATCCCTTATTTGTAGATATCTGAAATGGTCCTGATTGGTCAGTCCAAATGTATCCTTAAGATCCTCGAACCTCATCATGTTTAAACAAAGTTAAGTATGTAGTCAAGCCAGCTTTACACCGCATCTTAAACCTGGAGTCCATTTTACCTGGTGCAAACTCTGAGTCATAAGCAAACCAGTCCCTGCAGATTCAAAGGTCCTCACGACTCCTAAACCAGCAAACAAAATCAAAACAGTTCTTTTTCATGTGTGTTTTCTGGAGAAGTGTATGTGAGACCCTCAGGTTATGTAGAACGTTAATCATGTAGCATGAAGCGGTGCAGTTTTTCATATCAGCTGGGACTGCCTCGGTGTTCCTCCTTCAGCCTCCAGGCCTGCAGTGCTGTTGAGCTGCATTGCATCACATTGAGAGCAGTTTCTGATATTCTGCCTCTCGATGTAGGTTAATGGCAAAACATTCCAAACATGTGTCGGCACAGGAGAGTCTGGACCAGGCCGACACACTGTCGACATCCAGACCACCACTTTCTCCTCTTCTTCAGTGAAAACATGGCGGGAGATGCTTGGTTTCTCCCTCTCTGAAAGACTGTGGGGGATTGACAGGCGCTGTGTCCTGACCTGTGTGTGTGTGTGTGTGTGTGTGGTGGTGTGGTGTGTGGTCATTCCTCCGTGAGGCTCGGTCCAGCGATCGGCCCTGTGGATTGGTGTCTTTGAAGCGCGCTGCCGGTTGTTTTGATGATGGAGGCACAGAGGCTGTAATTGGGATAGATATAAGATTATATGTGTTTGAGAAGAGGCCTTTGATATCGCTGATAGTAACTTGGCTTCCTTGTCTTTGATTAGACATGAAAGCGCCATCGGCAGTGCGGCGCAGCGGCGAGCGCGCTCTGTGTATTCCTTTTTCTTTTTTTAATGACCATTTGCATTTTCTGCATTTGCATAATGTGTGGCAGTAAATAGAAGCTTTTGCTTCAGATCAAAATGTATTCATGCATTCATGTATATCTGTCAGTGACTTCACACTAACATGCCGGCTGCGTGATGAAGCGAGCTCACATGAAAGCCGAACGAGAGTTTGACTGTGGAGCCGAGCGCTGGGACCTTCTGGGGTTTAGAACCAGCAGCTGCTGCCTGGCTTCGGCTGCCGCGCTGAGCTCCCAGCGCACACTCAGCCTCCGACCTGCCTCTGGGTGAGACGGCAGAGGTGGAAACCAGGAGACCTTCAGTCCAGGTGCGTGTGCCAGAGTGGCTCGTCTGCGGGGTCAGGCGTTCGAACCCTGCCACTCTGTTCACAGATCAAAACGAAGAAGAAATCTTGACAAAGTGTCATGACAATCTCAGGAGAGCTTCCTCTTCTTGGGTTTCCATCAGATGGTCAGTCGAGTTCTGCTCAAAGCAACAGTGCAGCATCGTGACGCTTCAGCTGTATTAATTATGAACCCATGGTTCAACGAGTGGCCCAGGTTGCGTTTGTTTGACAGCGTGTGATGGATGGGAGTCGGACCATACTCCCTCTTCATTTCTTCTCATGTTCATTTAGTCATCTGTTTTCTGGTCTTTGTTGCCGGCAGTTTGTTCCTCTGAGCGTTTCTGAAAACCTGCTTCCTTCTCTGAAGTCTTCTAATCTGGCTTTTATTAATGCGTCGTTCAGCTGCACCCGCTCACGCTGCTGGTGATGAGATGATTGTTTTTGGTTGTTAGCATCGTGCCTGTGTGAAGAGTGGAGTTCAGAGGTCAGAGGGAGCTGTGACTCCACCGTGCTGACGGATGAGGACGGAGCTTAGTGTTGCTGCTGAAGCTGCTTATTGGTGCTTGTTCTTTCGTTTGATGGGAGTGTGGTGGTGCTGCTCAGTGGGACCGTTCAGGGTGTTTTATGAAGAGATGCATGCTGGGAGCACATGTCCGCTCTGCCTGGTGCTCCACCTGTCGCTGTCGCCTGTTTCCACATGGTCTCCCGCTGAGCGGCGCCGTCTGTTGTTTGGCTCGTTCAGACCTTGCTCGGTGTGACCCGTGGGTTTCTCGCCACGCTCGCCGGTCGCCGGCTGCCCTGAACTGAAGCTGGAGTGGAGTGATGAGCCTGTGGAGCTCTCCACCTCCACCGTGCTGCGAATAGATCCCAACCCGGCGGCAACGTCTGGCGTGACGCGCCGCTGTGAAGCACACTGAGACGCGTCTGCTGGAGTGGATGTGTGTGGGTGTGTGTGTGCATGCATGTCTGAGTGTGTGTGAAGGAGGACGGAGGGAGCTGAATGAGGAGGTGAGCCGGAGCACGACGGGTTCTTCAGGAAAACTTATGGCCGAAGTTATGGACCGACTGGGAACATCGCAGAAGAGCGTCTTTTCTTTTCTCAGTGGACGTGCTGTCCCCTGTGTCTCCTCCAGTCTGCAGGTGAGGATCGGGTCTGTCGTCCATCACAGGACAAACTCAGTGCTGCCAATGGCATCACCTCCACGAACATCTGGAGCATCGTGGCTTCATGACGCTGCTGTCTGATTGAATCTCATCTAGTTCTAGTAATCTGCAAACCTCGGACTGATGGCTGCTTTGCATTAATGCACTTTAAACCGGATTGTTTTCACCGAAGCGGCGTGTCAACGTGACACACTGTCAACAGCTGAAGTGTGTCAACGTGACACACTGCTTCAATATTTGAGCAGCTGACAGCTGGCAGTGGCGATCACACACCCTGGTCTTCCATTCATCAGCTCTCTCAGATGAAACTGAGACGGAGGCAGCATTGATAATGATACCTGTGTGTGTCAGGACACTGACACTGGACAGCAGCTTCAGGCACAGACTGGAAAAGTGGAGGTGGGTGTGCGTCCGAGCGGTGTGCTTAGCATGCCGCGCTGCCGAGGAAGAGCCATGGGGGTCCTGGGGGCCCGGGGGGCCCCGGGACGCCACCTGGAGAACTGCTGCAGCAAACCTACTATCACTGTGCAAACCTATTCTTCTCATTGTACTGAATTAAATACAACAGCAACAGCACCCCCCCCCCCCCACCCCGCTCAAATCCTAGTGACGCCCTGTCCGTCCACATGAACGCTCCTCACTGAGCGCGAGCAGAAATCATTGGTGAATCAGGTGATTATTGGCTCTTTCAGAGTGATTACACAGAGTTTAATCAGTAGCGTTCCTCATAACGCTCTGGAGGACATGCTGCCCTGGAGCCGTCTGTGTTGATGTGTTTTCTGACTGACCGTGAGAGCCTGAATCCTGATCCATGTCTTCTAGGGATGCACATTTTATATTTTTTTATGACCGATAACCGACGCCCTTTAACCGGTTAATAACCGTTAACCGATAAGACGTAAAGCTTGTGTCTGGAGTTTCCGTTTGTTTCCAATGTATGTATCATTTTGTATCATTGGGGGCGACAGTAGCTCAGTTGGTAGAGCAGGTCGTCTATAACCGGAAGGTTGGCGGTTTGATCCCCGCTCCTGCAGGCGTAAAACTGTCGTTGTGTCCTTGGGCAAGACACTTCACCCACGTTGCCTAGTATGAAAGTTGTGAGAGTGAATGGTTGGTGGTGGGAGGGGCCGATGGCGTCAGTCTGCCCCCCCAGGGCAGCTGTGGCTACAGCAGCAGCTTACCACCACCCAGTATGGAGAGAATGAAGAATGCAATGTAAAGCGTCTTTGAGTGTCCTGAAAAGCACCAAGCACTACTACCAATGCATTATTATTATTATTATTATCATTTTTCAACAGAGCTTAAATGTCTGGTTCAATACAATAATATAATATTAGCATAAAGCAATATAAAAATGTATTTATGAGCCCGCCTTCGTCTCATGCCTCCCGTCCATGCTTCACATGTCTGCGTGGGTGTGCGATGCACACTGGTCTGCGCAGACCGATCCGCGGACGTCCGCGCAGCAGCCAGCTGACCGCGTTGCGCAGAGCGCCACAGCAAACAAAACATGACGGTAAAAGTGAAGGCAGACGGAGCTCCAGCCTGATGGCTCCACACACCAGAGTGAAAATCTCATGGACGGAGACAGCAGACTGTCTGGAGGGACGAGAAGGTCTGCCGACAGAATCGCTCCGGCGCCGCCCCACGATTCAGAAAAAAGAAAAAAAGGCTAAATAAACTTTAATATTAAATGATAACATACTGACAATGTATGTGCTTAATTTTCTCTAAATAACCTATAATAAAGGAGCAGATAAACAGTCTGTAATGCCGGAAAAGCTTCTGGAGGATGTGTGGAACACTGCGCGTGAATGGAACGCGCACAGAAAGAGCGTTTCATCGGTGGAGCGCCGAGGCTCCAAAGCGACTCAAAGCGTGACGATCCTTTAAACGCCCTGTTGAGTGGCTCCATGCTGCTGCTCCGACATTCTGACGTACCGCCATTTAGACATCACCATTCCGAAATACCGCTATTCCAACATGCAGACGTCCCACCATTCCGACACGGAAATGTGCGCTCCGAGTGAGTGACTGACTCGGCGCTGTCCGGTGCTGAACTTCAGATTTACAATGACAGCAAATTCTCATCTAGAATGTAAAAAAGCTACAAGATTTAGATATAATGAACAGTACTGTATTCTTCAATCATCTCCTATTGTTTTTTAAATTATGTGGAGAGTGAGCGCGCTGGTGATTTTTTTGTGTTCTGATTAATTTCCTAAACAAAGTTTAACTTCTGAAATCCCATTTTTAAACAGTTCTGAAGGAGCTTAATGTTTATCTGGATGATGCGGCTTCATACCGAACCATTTCACTGTGAACTGGACGACCCGTGGTCTGGAGATAAAAAAAATATTCAGTGTAACGCCGGTTTTGTGCCACATGCGTAAATGCGCACAGAGATACACACCCTCCCCGACTGTACAACATGAAGGCACCTGGAATTAATCAGTGACTGAAGGAGTCATCTGCAGCGCCGTCATTGATATCTGTCATATAATGCCAGCGTGCAGGAAGACGCACGGCTCTGTGGAGAGCTCCCTCTGGAGCTTAGAAAAAAAAAAGATAGTATTAATCGGTCAAAGTTCCTGTTATCGGTTAACGGTTAAACGGTTAACCATGTGCATCCCTAATGTCTTCATGTTGAATCGGTCAGAACAGAGTGTCTCTTATCCACAGAGTGGAGAACAGAGTGGACTTGATAAACCAGCAGCAGCTAACACCTGAACAAAGGAACCTGGTGATTCCCGGTCCGCCAGTCAAACCGGGCTCTTTGTTTGAGCCGACCTGAAGAAGGAGCTGTGTGCAGCCAGAGGGTTCAGAGCAGCTCCCGGGTCTCAGGCCAGCGGTGCAGCGGTGTGGGGTTAGCTTCACCTCCTCCCTCTGCTGACTGTCAGCTGTCCACCTGCTCCGAAGCTGAAAGCTCTCTGTCCTTGAAATGTGACCCTTCCTGCGTAGGTTTCAGTCTGGTCTTGAAAAACGAGTGTGTTTGTGCCGTTGTGCTGCGCTGATGTATTGCGGTGTGGCGGATTTCCTCAGGGTGTGTGTTTGTCTCTTGCTAACCGCTTGTAGTTTTAGCACTTCCCATTTCTCACTCCTGCATAAACATCACAACACAAATGACAAAATCCTGTCAGATTGGACGATTCATCAACACAAAGGTTAATCAATCAGTGCAAGCAGCATTGTGTTAGGGCTGTGTGTGTGCACGCGCTGTGCGCTCGTGGAGATTAGAGTGGGACTGTGAGACAGGGCCTGATGTGTTCATCAATCACTCTGTAACCAGTCTTTATTTATTTGCATTTAGCAGGCTCAGATGGAAGATGGGTTCTATGCTCTTGGCAGTTTGACCACAGTCCCCCCCCCCCCCCCCCCCCCCCCCGCTCTCTTTCCATTTCCCTCCCCATTTTCTTTCAATCTGTCTCTAATGCTCCATCCATCCTCATGGAAAGCCCCCATGCCTGTGCTCCTTTGCTTCTGGGGCTCCGCCGGCCTCGTGACGGGCCGGAGCGCTCCCTGCTGTCCCTCTGGACGGCGGCAGACGTTCTGTTTATACGGTGCTTATGATCTCTGACCAGCTGAACGCCTCCAGGAGGAAGGACAGCCATGTCAGAGGGCATGCCAATGATTAATAAAGGGAGCCACTGGTCAGCCGACAGCTGAAGAAGTCTTCGGACTGTAACCAAAGTGACTTCGTCTCAGACCGGCTGAAGGCAGTAGAATAGAAACGGAACTGAACTCATCTTCAGCTCAGCTCAGTCCAGTCCAGCTCAACCAACCATAAGGAACCACACTGAATGGGCGAGACTCCAGAGAACCCATTCACTGTGAGGGGGGGCTCACCACTGTCCCACCATCCTGAGACCCTTTTCAAAATAAGAGTTCATCTGTTGACAGACATTTTTAGCCTGGTTGTGTTTGGATGAAGTAAATAACTGAAGCTTTAATTTTCAGTGATTTTACTTTTCTCTAACATATGTTGACTCGTCCCATGACGACTTCACTGTGACACAGAGTTCTAGAAATGGATTCACGTCAACTTTGAAATCTCACGTGGAACTTCTACTGTAAAGACTTAAAATCTGCATGAAGGACCATCAACTTTTATTATTTTATTGAGCCTTTCTTTATACAGGCGGGCCCCATTGAGACCCAGGGTCTCATTTCCAGGGGGACCTGTTGGTAGCAGCAAACACAAAATTACAACCAGAATACTTAAAAACGAAGAGCATAAATCATCTCTGTGGGGCAGATTAAAGACATCATTCAAAAGGCTGCGGCATGAAACGTCTGTCCAAACTGAGTGACTTGATTTGCCACGGTGGCCACAGATGAGCTGGTGTCGGCAGTGAGAGTGAGTCTCTGCTCCTCAGCGATTAGACCGGAGCTGTTTTGACTGTATCTGCCTGTCTGCTGCCTGAACAGGCCTCTATTGACCTGCCTCTCTCCTGACTGATGCTAATGGCTATTTACATCTGCCTGGGCAGCACTCCTGACAAAACACCGCTTGATTACATGTTTGGATGGGAGTAGAATTACCCTCAGCTTATGCTGTCATGACGCAGAGATAAGCTGTTTTAATGCCAGTGTCTGTTGGGGAAAATATAAAGCAGCCAATGCCTCTCTCTGGAATTATGTTTAGATCTCAAATCTCTTCTTTTGTTCTCCGTCTTTTCTTGTAGTGTCAAAGGAACGAGTGGACGAGGTTAAGTATATAATTTACTCCCCAAGTCATTCATCCCGCGCTTATTGATTCTATCTCAGATTTAACTTTCAGATCGGCACCGACTCCATTAGAAAGTAATAACCGGCCGGGTCAATAAGGGGAGCTCTACCAGTAATGTGTAGATTGAATGTAGGTTTATTGGAACGCACCATTAAACGCTGGCGGGATCGTGCGGCCGGGGGCGGAGGAGAGGGGGGAGGTGGCGGAGGAGGTGGACATCTATCATCCTGTCCTGTGTTCAGTCAGCGGTGATGGGAACAGAATAGGGGACAAAGCACTCCTCCAGTAAATTCATCATCTCCTCATTTTTATCTGTCCTTTAATGGCAAGTCTCAAGGAGGAGCGGGGTCGCCGTGTGTACGTGTGTGTGTGTGTGTGTGTGTGTGTGTGCGTGTATGTGTGTGCATGTGTGCATGTGTGTGTGTGCGTGTGTGCGTGTGCGTGCGTGTGTGTACACCTACCTTCCAGTGAATTATGGCCCTCCTGTCAGTCATACCCAATCAGGAATGAGACGTGTTCTCCTTCCTCCATGCTCCATGCAGCACAGACAGGGGGATGGAGATATGGCGGCTGATGATCGGGGTTTGGCCGTGACACATTCATGAGTGGAGATAGATGAGAGGTGGAGTTGGAAGGGAAAATGCAAACGAAATCAAATGAATATGAAGAAAATTGAAACCAAACTGAGATGAGCTCTTTTCAAAAGGTTGACTTCCTGCTCGATGTCCTTGTGTGCAAATTGTGTTTTTCTTGTAAAACTTAAGTAAAATAGAGTTAGGGGTCAAACTAATTCAATGTGCTCATATGAGTATTTCTGCAGGAAGTGGTCTGTTTCCATTTAATAATTTGAAATGTTGATTAAAGCAGGATTTAATATCAACACACTCCAGGCTGGTTTCCACTGCAGGTTATGGCGGTGCGTTGCGGCACGGTACCGTCAGTCAGGTTTTCATGTGTTTCCGCTCACTAAACTTGTGGAAAGGTGTTAACAGTCCCGAAGGAGCCCTCCTCAGCCATCACCATATCCAGCAGTGGTGGGCCATCAGGGCCTGCAAAGCCTTCTCTGCTGGCCTAAAAAGTATCTGAATTACAGACTGATGTAAATTATATTTTGTCCATAAATAATTAATAAATGATTCCAAACGGTATGTTCCAGTTCCTTTCATAGTTTTCCCGTGGTTGCGCTGCTTCCAGACATGTTTTTTTCATATTAAAGGTGGAATACAACATTTTCTCGAAAAGACGAAGCCCCACGTCTGTTACTCACTTTTTGAACTACGCCATGCTCCAGACCATCCGCCCGGCTCTCCTGCTTCTCCCAGAAAACGCGGAAGTGTACGAGCGCGATCTCCCTTCTCCGGCGTGCACGGCTCTGTACAGTTTCTGCGATCCGCCTCGCTCATAAATAAAGCTTTTTTTTTTCCGAAACAGCTACAGTTTCATTATGTCAGACTCGCCATCGGTAAGTACTAGCTCAGAAGCTCACTGGCTACATAAACACTCTGAATGCGCAAAAGGGAGAAGCTGATTGGGCGCAAGCACGGAGAACCGCCTTACGAAAGCAGCTCGTCAGAATGATTGACAAACAGACCCACCAATTATTTAGGTGATCCACCGGAAATCAAAATGTTGTATTACACCTTTAAATCATTTAACCAATCAGATTTCAGGCATCATCTGTTGCTAGGGTCAAAGAAATCTGCCCGAGGCCTTCGCTGTCGGTTCCTGATGGCGCAGTGAAGTAAAGTGAAGCGTCAATCAGACAGTTGCTTCAACCAATCAGATTTCGAGTTGGCGACTCAGCGCCTTCTAGCTAGCTACACTAACAACAGCAGATCCAGGCCTTCTGATTTACATTCACCAAGAGATACAGTAGGGGGCGCTATGCACCTAAGTTGTTGGTCGCCACCCGCAATTATTCCAAAGAAGAAGGAGACCTGAAGAGAAACTTATGCCAGAAATACCACAGGGCAGCTGGACTTTCAGCCCTGGCTTTATGGAACTGAAACGCACGGATAATCTATATGACAGAACAAATGAACTCTTTTTGAGGAAGGAAAGGAGGATGTATTTATTTTCAAATAATCAGGATTTTGGTGAGTAAAATGTTCCTCTTTTCCTAAATAATATTGCTGTTTTATTAAGTTGATGCTCATTGTATGTGCACAGATGTAGTAGGAGACTTGTGCACTTCAGCAAAGGCATTTATTCTGGCTGCACAAGTATCTATCTGCTGTGCAACAACTCTTTATGTGCATATCTGCATAATAAGACTTTTTTTTTTGTAGACAAAATAGTTATTGAGAGGATTGGTTCAGGCGGATCTGTTCTGAAGGCCTTAATGTGAAATGCACGGTCCGCCACTGATATCCAGTAACCCCTCTGCTGCGATACCTGGAAAACAACGGTGACCACAAGGAGGAGCGCTGCTAGAACACTGCCGTCTGCTGATTGGCAATAACGACCGTCACTCTGTGGTGAAACAGTTCATCAGACAGTTCCCAGAGACAGAGTATATATTCCAAGATGGCCGCCGTGGCACTCAGTCGGAGATTAGTTAGTTAATGGAGCCGTAGAAGAAGTGAATATAGTGAAAAGAGTGGACGGATGGCAGCATAATAATGTGGACCTTTTCAAAGCTGGGGAAAGAAAGAACCCGGGAATCGGATGTTCTTTACTTTTGGAAGATGTAAATACGTCACTTCTGTTGTCAAGTCAGAACCCTTCACAACCCCCCGAGTGAAAGTACAATTAAATCGAAGAGGAAAAAAACATGTTTCCCATGTTAACGCCTAGAAGAATTGAAAACCGCCTGTAACCATGGCCATGTTCCTTTGTCAGACTGCAGAAGTCCTGACAGCCATGGTCTGACGAGCGTATGATAATAACACGCGGTTCTGTACAGCATCTTTTTCCGAGGAACTCAAAGTATGAGTGACAAGATGCTGCATTCCTCCCCTTTCCCCTTTGAGGACTTTGGTTGTGTGAGGGGGCTTTTCTCCTCCTCTCCCCTCAGGCCTCTTCACATCTGAGGTGGAATATGGTGTCATGGCGTTGTCGCAGGCCTGAGAACAAAGTACAAGAGTGATCCGCGATAGATAGGTGGTTTACAATTTAGAGGACGGAGGGAGGGGGTGGAGGACGATAGGGGAGGGAGGCGAGGATGGAGGGGTATTTAGAGGATGGGGGACGATAGGGGATGGAGGAAGATGGGTGAGGATGGAGGAGTGGAGGAAGATGGGTGAGGATGGAGGAGGATGGGGGAAGATGGGTGAGGATGGAGGAGGAGTGGGGAAGATGGGTGAGGATGGAGGAGGAGTGGGGGAAGATGGGTGAGGAGGAGGAGTGGGGGAAGATGGGTGAGGATGGAGGAGTGGGGAAGATGGGTGAGGATGGTCATTAGCCCTCCCTCCTCAGAGCTCTGTGGTTTCTGCTCCGCCCTGCTCTCTTGAGCTCAGATTTAAAGCAGAACCGTCCAGACGTTAGAGCGTCTTCGTCCAGCCAGCAGATCCAGACGAGGCTGGTCAGCGGCTGTGTGTCACACACGACACTGGTGCTTTTATTTTCAGTGACCAGTCGGGTCCTTCACACTCGAGCTGCTTGAACTTCACCTACAGAAAAACCATAATACAGACAATGGCATGTGGAAGAAAGACTTCTGTCTTGGTATCTGAAGCGGAGGCTGGGGGAAATGTGCTGCAGAACGTGTTAGTCAGCCAGATGTCACTGAGAGAAACGTCTAAATAACCCAAACCGCCGGCGCTTTCCCTCCTCCCTGTGTTTTCCCAACGCCGTTGTTGCTCAACAACCTTCCCTCAGCTCTTCTTTCACACAGACATGCTACATGTTCCTATCCTAATCAGTCTCCTCGCCGCACCGCCGCCGAGTGAGACGTGAGGTGTTTTTTCCATCAGACAGGATTACACACACACACACACACACACACACACACACACACACACACACTCTCTCTGAGCCGAGCGGCGGCCTGCACGGTGGGCTCACTGATAGGGGGATTTCATCACTGACTAAAGCTCCAACATGAAGAAGGGGAAAGCGGCAAACTGGGCTAGCTCGTGGCGTGACAGGCGAGGCGGCTTTGATCTGCGCTCCGTCTTTAAACGGCGGTTTTTATCCATTACCTGAAGTGAGCGAGGCAGCCCTCAGTCTGGCTTCCTGTCTCCTCTTCACCGTCATTACGCTCTCCAGGCTCATCTGTTGACTGGAATAAGGGCGTTATGTGCTGAGTAGAGATGCGCAGACGGCTCATTTTTCCATCCGCAACCGCTTCTTAGGCCTCAATCACACATCCGCGGTCACTGCGCGGCGCGGGGCGGACGCGTAGACGGCGCGGCGCTGGAGCGGCGTGTTCAGGCGTCCCTTTCTCACAGCGCGGTCTGCGTGAGCGGGTTGTCCGCGGCAACGGGCTACTAGTGTGATATGTCTGAAGTAACTCCAGAGGCGTTTCGGGAGCGAAAGGATGTTTATTCACAAGAGCAGCATCCAGAAACGTGCATCAGCATCGGCAGTCAAAAACACAACACATGCGGCTTCGCTCCGGCATAGACTTGTAGATATAGATCTCTAGATAGTGTATCTAGACACGCGCTCCTCTCAACTGCGCCGAATAGTAAATTCAAACGGAACATATATCTGCAGATATGACAACGAGGACCTGTCTTCATTGTTTTCAATGGGACCTGCTCCAAGCCGAAAATAGACGGAGCAGACCCTGGAAGCCTCTGATGTAGACCAGTCTGTGGCAGACATGAGCTCAATACAGGCATAGAAAGCCAAGCTGACACGAGATGTGTGTTTGTGCCATTGGTTTCAACGGGACGCCGCGCACAGCCCGCTCAAGTCCGCGTAGAAAAATAGACTTGATTTCTATTTAGAAACCGCCGGGCAGATTTGAACGGGCCACGCGCGGGGAGTGTGAAAGAACTGATCAGTTTGCATGCAGTTCTGACTTTTCCGCGTAAACCTGGACAGATCCGCACCCGCACAGTGGCGTATGTGTGAATGAGGCCTTAAAATCTCCATCCCCCGCTATCCGCCCACACGAAAGATTTTTTCAATTTTCAAAACGGAACCCCCGCCATCCGCAGCGGCTATTAAAATGATGCTTTTTTTATTTGAGTGCTTCAACCGCAACCCGCCCAAATGTCATTAAAATCTTAATTTTTCGACAAGCCATCCACCCGGGTTATCCGCGGGCTCTGCGGGTGCAACCGCAATCCGTGCATCTCTAATGCTGAGACAGCTGCCTTGTCTCTCTCCACGAAAACCAAACGCCCCTCAGACCTGCCTGGTGGGACACACTCTCTCTGGTGGCCATAGTGAATAGTGCAGTAAACCACAGCAGGACATGAATGCAGGTCCGTCACTGCAGCATGCAGTCCAGGTGTTACTGGAGGAGCTTCAGACGGCTTCAGATCCGCTGAAACTTTGTGGTGAAAGATTTAATGGATTCACACTGAGGGATTGTTTTTTCCAAACACACTCCTTCAGTCTTCCACTCCTTCTCCTCTTCTTTCCCTCCTCTTTTCGCTGCTCCTTCCCATCCGTCGTTCCTCGCAGCTCCAGCCGTTGATGAGATGGATTCAGCTCACCACTCCTCCGCCGTATCCCCACTGCTGGGAGCTGGTTAACACCCAGCGTCTCATTGACACAATAGTTATGCTTTTCCGGAATTGGGTGTGTTTGCAAGACGCCGTTGACTCGTCCAGAGCCCGTGTCGTAGCGAAGCGCCGTTGACTCGTCCAGAGCCCGTGTCGTAGCGAAGCGCCGTTGACTCGTCCAGAGACCGAGTCGTAGCGAGCGCCGTTGACTCGTCCAGAGCCTGTGTCGTAGCGAGGCGCCGTTGACTCGTCCAGAGACCGAGTCGTAGCGAGGCGCCGTTGACTCGTCCAGAGACCGTGTCGTAGCGAGGCGCCGTTGACTCGTCCAGAGACCGAGTCGTAGCGAGGCGCCGTTGACTCGTCCAGAGACCGAGTCGTAGTGAGGCCGTTGACTCGTCCAGAGACCGAGTCGTAGCGAGGCGCCGTTGACTCGTTCGGAGCCCGTGTCGTAGCGAGGCGCCGTTGACTCGTCCAGAGCCCGTGTCGTAGCGAGGCGCCGTTGACTCGTCCAGAGCCCGTGTCGTAGCGAGGCGCCGTTGACTCGTCTAGAGACCGTGTCGTAGCGAGGCGCCGTTGACTCGTCTAGAGACCGTGTCGTAGCGAGGCGCCGTTGACTCGTCCAGAGACCGTGTCGTAGCGAGGCGCCGTTGACTCGTCCAGAGACCGTGTTGTAGCGAGGCGCCGTTGACTCGTCCAGAGACCGTGTCGTAGCGAGGCGCTCTCGTTACTTCAGGTGTGAGGCTGCTTCATTATTTCAGGTTGTTTCGCTCACTATATCAGAAGATTTTGAATCTGAATCTGCAGGCTTGGTTTGACTCCTGCAGGATCATGATGATGGTCAGCTTGTGGAAAGAAAGTGAAAATACCCTGGAGGTTGTTTTCAACATCAGTTTCCTGTAGCTGTCACTGTGTGCGGAGCTAGGTTACATTAGTTGCATGAGTGTCAGTATGTTGATTTGCCTGTGTGGAAGAAAACCAACTCGTTCAGAAAATTTCATGTTGTCATGTCGAGGCGTGTTTTCATGTTATTCTAGCATGCAGTTGTTTTGAAAAGTGGCGTGTATACTTTACCTCCTCTGTCACTTCTAAAAGCTCAATGAAAGCAGCAGCTCTGCTGAAACCTCGTGGCAGGATGACTGTCAGGCAGGGCTGAGCGGTATGACGGTATAACACCGTGTGACGGTGTAAAAGTGGTACCGGTTGAAATGTTGCCGTACCGTTTACACCGGAGAGAGAGCAGATGTCTGCTGCAGCTCTCTGAGTCTGTACAGTCGTCTGCACTCGCTAACAGGACAGCAGGAGCGCAATTGTTTGGGTGCGTTTGTGCATTTCCACAGCGTGTCCCGACATCGTGCGGGGTTTGTTCGCTGCGTTTCATTGGTCAGGTCAGCACAGGGTGCGCTCGCTCGGCTGAATGGCTTCTGCTCACCTCCAAACAGGAGTCTGCATGATGTGAATGTTCTGCATTGTACTTTGTAAGTCAGAGGGTGAAGAGCGTCTGGATTGCTGCAGATGAGCGTGAGACTGGTTTTGTCTCTGAAGCTGCTCGGCAGTGAGCTGGGCCGTCAGCCGCTGGGTGCAGCGCTCGCTGCCCGTATGGATCCGGCCCTCTGGAGCCCTGTGCAGCAGGCCGTGAGCTGGGGAAGGGGTCTGGGTGAGGAAGACCCTGAAGGAGGCGTTAATCGAATTTCTCGGTGTCCGGCACTCGAGCGCCCCGCTGCCGAAGGATTATGCCCCGCAGACTCCCGCTGCTCGCCAAAAACGCTGTTATCAGCTCGCCGAGGCCATTTCAAACACACCTTTAAACGCTCAGACGGCAGCAGCAATGCAGCACATCTCATCCACTCAGGTGTCTTAATCCTGTCAGGAGCTCCCCACCCCACCCCACCCGTCCCAACCTCACCCCCAGCCTCGCCGCCAGCCCCGCCGCCAGCCCCAGCCGGCCCACATGGCGGGCAGGGGGTGACACGCTCGACTCACAGGGGAGACATGGTTGGACTCAGGTTGGAGGATATCTCTGTGTTTTCCCCGCAGAGGCGTGTGTGGTGTTAGTGTGAGCCGTCCAGCTCAGGACCACACAACACACACACCACACACACACACACACACACACGCACTGTCAGGAGGTGTCTGGTGAGACCGGATCCGACACCCTGTAACCCACAAATGGTATAGAAGGGAGACGGAGGGAGCCTGATGATCCATTTCTCATTTTGCATCAACATTTGTTTTAACTGTAGATTCTTGTGGAAACATTTGGAGTTTGAAGTTTCAAAGCTGAAAGACGTGACCAGTTTCTAAGACGACAACACAGCACTGCAGCCTCAGTGTCATTTCAGATCTTTCTTAAAACAGAATTCTGTTTTCATTTACAGGATCAGAATTATACATTTCAGATAAATTCAAAATGAAATTATTTAATATAAATATCCCAGCAGCGTTTGCTGGTGAGTGCATACTGCATGTGTTTGCTGGTCAGCGGTCTTGGCAGCAGCAGATGTGAAGCTTTGCAGCTGGTATCATGACAACAAAGGAGGGAATCAGGAGCGCCAGGAGTGTCGGCGGCGTCTTCCAGCCTCCCCAGAGCGGTCCGCATCGCCAGAGTCCTGTCAGCCTGATGTGGAGAATACACACATTGAGTCAGTAATGCTGAGCTGTTAATGAAGGGTTTGTGTGCCCGTGGGCTCAAAGGCATATTGGTAGTGGAGGCGTGTTGAATCAGCGCTGACCTACAAGGTTAACTCTTTGGCGAGGGAGAGGAAAGCAGCGTGCCCAGAGGCTATCGATTCACAATCACTCATCTGCTTGGCCTTCCTTATCTCCCACTCCGACACCAGCTCAAGCACGCATTTGATTTCACCCCCCAACACACACACACACACACACACACACACACACACACACACACACACACACACACACACACACACACCTCCTGGGTTTCTTAATAACGGCTCAGTCCGGGTTCTGACATGAAGGCAGTCCTCCTTCCTCGCCCATTTTGACTTTAATCTCTGTCTATAGCTCTTTGTGGCGGCCGTCATTGCCTTTGTGCGTCCTGCCAATCCTCTGCTCAGAAAAACCTCCTAATTTCACGTTCGCCCCAAATCCTCCAATGGAGCGGGCGATAATTGCTGGACGGAAAGCGTCTCGACGTGATGCAATAAGTGTTAATCCGTTCACCATCCCAGATGACGCAACGACAAAGAAACGCGTGAGAGGTTTGATCTACTGCTCTTTGTTCAATGCTTCAGATGCCAAACACACACACACACACACACACACCACACACACACACCCACACACACACCACACAACACACTCACTAGCAGCGTTGTCGCTCTACACTCAGCCTGGCTGTTGGACCTGTCTGGTTCTGGTGATCCACATCAGAGACTCATCAGTCTCCAGCCTGTGTTGTTTGGCTCTCTCCAGCCTCTCCTCTTCACTGTATGCGTTATGAAGAACACACACTTCAGATTCTCCTCCACAAAACGTGAGCCGAGCAGGGCATGGTCGGATTATCAGGATTATTCACAGCTCAGATGTAATCACACACGAGGTGAGATCCCAGAAAACATGTCTTCATGAAGCATCTACCATCATGGAATACAGGGACGCAAGAGAGACAGCGCATGAAGTGAAATCAGGAAATGGGGAAAGGGATGATGGATGGATGGATGGATGGTTGGATGGAGGGAGGGATGATGAGTGGAGTGGAGTGACCATGGAGAGCAGGTTGAGGAAGCTTTGAGCTGATGGAAGTGAAGGGTTCCGGTCCAGGTGTTGGTTGCTGTGGTTGCTTGTTGCTGCTGTCTGATTGGACCAGTCACGGTGACGTCTTCACTCTGGGTTCAGTCTTCACTCTGGGTTCAGTCTTCACTCTGGGTTCAGTCTTCACTGGGTTCAGTCTTCACTCTGGGTTCAGTCTTCACTCTGGGTCCAGTCTTCACTGGGTTCAGTCTGGAATTACGTTGAAGCGGACTGACTGCCTGAAGCCTCGCCTCTGAGCAGACGGGACCAGACCTGGTCCCGGCCTCAGGACTGAGCTCATATTGGGGTTGAGGGGTGCAGCAGACCCTCACAGAGGCAGCTTGGGTTTCTGTTGCCAGACGTTTTGGGGTGTAGAGTTGTGTCTGGGGAGAACGATGGTGCTGAAGGGCGTGTGGCAGCACCAGGCTCCCTGCTTCATTATGATGCTGTATGGATCACTGACAGGTTTCTACTTTCCATTTGATTCAAGGTGAGTGGGATTCCCTCTTCCTCCTCATCCAGTCACTGCTGATTTCACACGGTGGGAGAGAATCAGCCACCGCAGCACTAACGCTCGTCCGTTTGTGTTGTACAATTAACTGCAGAGCTAACAGTCCTCGTAGATCAGAGGTGCGTCAAAGCGAGACGTTCCCAACACGAGCACAGACCTCTCCGAGTCGATTCCCCTACAAAGACTCTGATTAGATTTGAAAACCTGACGGTTAAGACTTTAACTCCCAATTAAGACACATTTGTACTGAGCGCAAGGCTGACTGAGTTGTTTGACATAACAATGTCTGCTGAATGACTGCACAGTAATGTTTGGCTAATTAAAGCAGCCACTTAACACAGGAGCTCTGAAACAAGAAGACAACCGTGATTCCTAGTGGAGGCACACTGCGTTGCCTGAAAAGCCTGAGCTTTGTGTAACGTCCGCCATATTGTGACTTTCTTGAAGCAGCCCAGTGTTATTAGCTCATGTGGGTTTTTACGAGTCTGAATAGCTCCGTGGAGAGACGGGTCTGAAGTAGAGACACCTGTCCCAGGCAGCTGTGGACGAGATGGCAGACATGCTGCCACGCTGCTGCTCCTCATTCCAGCGCCCAGGGCCAGACATCCACTGCATCCCCCACACCGCACCCATATTCCACCCCCACCCCCACCCGCGTTTCACCCCTCCCAAAACAGAGTGCACGCTTGGCATTCGGCCTCATTTTAAATGCCAACTACCCACAGCTACTGCGGCTGCCGGGTTCACTGCGGTCACGTCTGCTTCGGTCCGTCCAGAAATTTGGCGATCTGACCTTCATGCCAGGAAACGTATGAGAAACAAATACCCAACTGTCCCCACGAAGCTCTGTTTCCACGTGTATGAATGAAGTGGTGCCTGGATCAGAGCGGATAGCAAGGACACGTTCAGGTGATGTACACTGACCTGCCCATGTCGGCCTTTCATTTCTATATGAAATTCATTTTCATGAGAAACTCCTGCTGTTCGAGTCGGACCGGAGGCCCTCAGCCACAACTGATGTCTATAGCAGTTAATTCATCTGACGTTTAGCCTACTTAACCAACTGCTCCAAGGAAAAATTAAGTCAGTGCGTACCTCCCCCTTTCAGAACAAGAGGAAAAAAAAAGATTTAAAATGTGTTGTAAACAGAGGATGCTCTCTGTACAGATACTGCACTACATTCTAGATGAGCCAGTCAACAGGAACATCATCTTGACAGACCGTCTGGCACGGCAGGGCTAACTGGCCTGCTCTCTTATTCAACCTCTGGAGATGTACAGGCTCTCCAGAAGAGGCTCAGCTGCAGTTCCAGCTCACCCCAGAGGAGCCACGCTCTGGTCCCTTCGCTTCCCGGACGCTCTGGACTCTCATTACTTCCTCAAAACCGGAAACCTGTTTTTGAAGATCGAGCTTGTCAGGCATCTGCTGCCCTGTCCAGCTCCACCAGGAAACTCTGCTCTGCAGAGAAACTGGACGGTCTGTGGCTCGGTCAAGAGACTCTTGGAGCTGTCGGTTCTCCTCACCAGCGTCTGTCCAGAGGCAGCTGCTGAATCAGACACAAGGTGCAGATTAAGCACATTATTTCTCCACGCCTGGAAGTGACCATGCTCAGAGAGCTTATTAGCAGTGACGCAGGGTAACCCAGGGAAGCGTCCTTCCAGTTCAGCAGCATGAAGAGAGCGAGAATGAGGACTGGGTGAGGCGTCTCACTGCGGCCCCTTCCAGACGTGGTCTGCCACCATGTTTGGTATCGCTGGAAAAATGAAACGGAACATTATGTTTTCATATCAAGATGGTTATTTACACAGTTAAAAACAATTTATAGATGTAATTTTCAGGATATTTGTGACACACACACATCGCTCTGTGATGGTATTGAGGGGTGGGCTGGCACCCGCAGAGGTTCTGAAGGATGATGCCAGATACAGCAAACACCACGTTCATTCAGAGAAACACTGTTTCAGGTGATGTGGTCGGCTCTTCGGACTGTAGCTTCAACCTTACTGTCATTTCATATTAGTTTTTTTGTGAGGGGGGGGCGGAGCCAAACGTCATCAATGGCTCCCGACCCGTGAGCGACGTGGCCAGAAGGGATTCCTGGGCTCTCATCTGAAGTGGCTGTCCCATGCATGACACACACACGTGGAAACAGCATTGCCTCTGCCTCGCCACCCAAGGCGTTTTAATGCCAGGTGGAAACGGGGCCCAGGTGTGTTTCCCCCAAAACAGCAGCCCAGTTACCTGCAGCCGCCGTGACACTCCAAAAAAAAAAAGTAAACAGGGCGCCCACTGATGGGCCTGGTGAGCATGTCGGTGCCGCCCTGACATGGTGTCAGCACGCCACACGCACTGACATTTGGGCAGCTCGCCATCGGACAGCGAGAAGCCTGCAGG